>NC_092873.1:64258711-64558711 GCF_028372415.1 Notamacropus eugenii
GGACAGCCCTTCACCTTTCTTCAGCAACTCAACAATTAGTATGGTGCCTGGAATATAGTTGGTGATTAATAAATGTTTATTGATTAACTGGTGAAAGGTCATGAATAGACAAATAAATGACAGTTAGTCTGTATCTGAGTCATGAACCCACATTTTACCCACTCTGAAGCCAGTTCTCTTGCTGCTGCTGTTTATCCTTCATTCTCAAAGAGGACCATGACATCAGGGAGGTGATGGCATGACTTACAATTGAATTGGATTTAAGTGAGGGAGGGCTGTGCAAGATCGCCAGCCTTACTTTCTCCTCTAAAGTCAGCTGGATCCAGTGGCCAGATATGAATAATGACGACTGAAGATTGCCCAGGATGCAGTGGGAACCTTGGCCTTTTCAAGGGCAATGTCTTTAATATATCTCAGTCTGACTGAGGCAATGCCAATTCACTGATTAGGCTTAATAAAAAAAAAAAAGTCTTACCTATTTATCTGTCTCTGGTTTTTTTATAGCTTAGTTATGGCTTTTTAAAGTTTTTTTTCAAAGTTCAGGATTTTTTTCTAGCTTAAGAAATATCACAGTACAAATACATTGAGACTTTGGAGTTGACTCCCCTGTGCTCCCTGTCCTCTACATGCTTTCATGGATCTCATGGTTCTATTGGGAATTTTCCTAGAGTTCGATAAAGCGAGATGCTAGGGCTGTACTTTGTCGTTCCATTGGTCAGTGTTTTAAGACAAGCTGTAGCGATGCCTCAGTGGGAGCTGCTCTCCTCCCATGTGTTGGCTGCATATTTCTGGCATCACTCTGTTGCCATAGGAATGGAAATTGACAGCAGTTTTAGGAGCAGAAAGAATATTTCCCAGCCCATGCACCTTGTAAGTGGATCAGGTGTTCCCTCACAATTGAGCTTTCTCTAAATTCCCTTGCCCAGAATTACTGCTGGATATGCATGGCTCAGCTTTTACCTTTAGTCTTCTCTGTCTCGATGGGATAGCCATGCTCAGAATGTCTGACTCTCTTTAGAAAGGACACTGAGGCTTTATGAAATCCAGGACAGTGAGCAGGTGCTTAGGGCAGGAGATTTCAGCAAGGGTAGCTCTCCTTCCCTTGTCCAGTAGAATCCCTGGTTTTTGTCTGAGCCTACCTCAAGCACCATCTTCTACCTAAGATGTTTACTGATGATGACCTCTGCACCCAAGCCCTTCCCTCTTCCCCACTTTCCTATCAAAGTTGAGAATGCCACTACCCGACAACCACTTAACCTTGAAGCTTGTCATCCTCAACTCCTTACTATTTTCCACTCCCCATATCAATCTGTTGGCAAGTTTAGTCATTTCTACCTTCACAGCGTGTCTCACATATCCCTTTCTCTCCACTGACACTGCAAACACACTGATGCAGGCTCTCATGACATCACAACTGTCCTATTGCAATAGGCTGGTGGGGGTCTCTCTGCTTTAATTCTAGCCTGCCCTCAACTCAGTAGCCAGAGTGATGTAAAGTATAATGCTGACCATGTCATTCCCTCCCCCACCTCACTAAACTCCAGAGACTCTGTAATACCTCAAGGAACAAATAGAAATTCCTCTCTGTGACACTGAAAGCTCTCTACAACCCAGCCTCTTCCTGTCTTTTGATCTTCTCATATAAACCTTCCTCCCCTTCATGCATTCTATGACTTTGACCACTACTTCCATCTCTCAACATTGTGCTTTTTCATTGACTATTCCCCTTGTTTGGAATGCCCTCCTCTCTCACCTCTGTCTCTGACACTAACTCCCTTAGTGTCTCAGTTGAAATCCTACTTCTGACATGACATCTTTCCTGATCCCCCAATTCTGTCTTGCCTTTGACATTATCTCCTTGTGACTCTAGACAAATCACTTGATCCTTCAGTATTCCAGGCCATTCTAAAGACATGCCTGTCAGGGGAGGCACTCTTCTGTCTCATATACCAATGAAGTGAAGGCACCATTGAACATCTCACACCTCTCTTCTCCAAGGGGAAAAATGTTCACACTTGTTTGTCTTCTCCCCCTGCCCTAATCCTCCCCAGAAAGAAAGCTTCACCAGAGCAAAGGCTGTTCCACTTCTGTCTCTGCATCCCTAGCACCTGACCCAGGTGCCTGACCCAAGTGTTGACCTCAACTCTTATTCATTGGTTGTGACCACAGCCAGTTGGCAAGTCTTGCTCTTCCTATCTCCACAGCAACATTGGCATCCCTCCTCTTGTCTCCACTCACACTGTTACCACTTTAGTCCAGGCCCCCTTTTCTGGCCTCTTGCCAGACTATTGCCTTCTAATTGGTTAATCAGTTTCAAGTCTTCCTCCTCCCCAATAAATCCTCCCCACTGTTGCCCAAGTAGTGTTTCTAAAGTGGAGGTAAAAATATGTCACCTCCCTACTGAATAAACTCCACTGGCTCCCTATTACCTCTAGGATCAAATACAAAATCCTTTGGCTGATTTTTAAAGCCTTTATAACTATCTTATAGGTATATCATTGTTCCTCTCCTCACACATTTCCATATGACCAAACTGCCCTCATCTTTGTATCTTAGACACGACACTCCACATTCTGGCTCCCTGCCTCTCCATCAGTCATTCCTCATGCCAGAAATACATTCCTTCCTCTCTTCTGCCTCCTATAATTTCTCACTTCCTTCAGACACAGCTCAAACACTCCTCACTCGTACCTGAAGGCTTTGATGATTCCTCAGTCGCTGGTCCCTTCTCTCTATACTTCCTTGAATTACACTGCATTTAGTTTGCAGCCCTTCTCTGAGATAGTAAGCAATCAGATATAGGTTATACATGCGCAATTATGTAAAACATTTCCATCTTAGTCATTTTGTACATGAAGACTTGAAGAAAAGAAAAAGAAAGAAAGAAAGTGAATAGTATGCTTCAGTCTGTATTAAACTAATATCAGTTCTTTCTCTGGAGGCAGGTAAGCAACTCATTTTGAATTTATAGTTTAAGAATTTTCCCTGGACACGAAGAGGTGCCCATAGTCCCACAGGTGGAAGAGTCAGAATCAGGATATGAATCTGAGTCCTTTGCCTGAAAAGCCAGTATTTCCCTCCACTGTGATCTTCTGTCATGATCTTGTGCTGTGATCTTGTACCTTGAACCCTGGAGAACGGAAGACTTAGAGAAAACCCAGGAGAGACATCATTGCTGTCTTCAGGTATCTGAAAGCTGTCAGGTGAAGAGGGATTAATCTTGTTCTGCTTGGTCTCAAAGGGAAGAAGCTTTAACTTCTAGGATTAATTCATTTAGGAAAACTCCTAAATATCTCTTATCTCAGTCCATTTTTGATGCCTCTTGGGTAAGGGAAATGAATCCAATTGAAGGGATATGCCTTGCCCAATATCAGACACTGACTCTAGACCCAGTGCCCCTTTCACTCTGTCATGACCTCCAAGTCTGACCTTGACTCTGTCCATCAAATCTGTACCCTCTTTCCACTCTGATCAGACACCACCTTACCTCTCACTTGTGTTATTCCAACAGCTTTCTCTTTTTTAATCCATTCTTTCACTCAGCTGTCAAAATCAGATTACAAAAGTCAGATCACAACCAACACTGATGCAAGGATACATTGATGGGCTTGCAAACCTCCTTAGAATGTAACTGGAAAACAAAGTTGAAGGACCTTCACACTGATCAGTGGGCTTCCCTGGCTCCAGCCTGATCTTGGGCTCTTTAACATATAAGCAATAACTAGACCCAGAGTCCAGAAGTCCCAGTTTCAAATCTTTCCTCTGACTCTCACTAGCTGTGTGGCTCTGGGCAAATCATGGGGATGATAATAGTACCTACCTCGCAGGGTCATGGAAAGGATCAAATGAGACAAAGCTTTCTGCAGGACTTAAAGTGCTACAGACAAAACTATTATTATCCTAGATTTAGGATTGTGAGAACATTGATCTAGAACTGCAGGGAACCTCAGGGGCAGTTCAATCCCCTCATTTTATAGATGGGGAAGTAAATAACTTGTTTAAGGTCACACAGATAATAAGGGTCAGAGCCACGACTTGAACCCAGGGCTTCCTAGTGCTCTATCCACTCAATTACTTTGTCCTCCTTATCCTGATCAAGGGAAGATAATCACCAAATAAGCCATAGTGAATAGGGAGAATGCTCCACACAGAAAATGGCGCCTCTGCCCCAATTCTGGTCATGTTGTAATTTGGATGGATACCAACAAGCCCCTTTAAACCAAAATGTCCAGTGGAGACAGATCCCCTTGTCTCCTTCTCTCCCCTTTTCCCCATCTCTGCAGGCATTCTTCCTGCTTCAAGAACTCACTCTCTTGGGAAATGATTTTTGTCTCATTTTCTTAAATATTATCAACTTTAAAATCACCAACAAAATACAAACACTTCAATTCACATACAGTCCAAAAGATGATTTTTCCAAGAATCCAAAAACATGCCTCTCTTCTCCAGGAAGATCACAGGCTCATATACCAGGAGCTGGAGGGACCTCAGAGGTCATTTAGTCCGTGAATGGCCCGGGTGGCCGAAATAATCATGCCTGCTGAGCTCATTTATTTGGCTTTCCTACTGTTCTTCCAAGGATAGAAAAAGGTTGACTGAGCAGTGAGAGGCTGCAAATGTCTTCACTTGTGAGGCAGTAATAAAGAGGGCCTTGTTTCACCAGAACCCGGCTTTCATGTCCACTGAGCTGGCTGCAGTTGGAAGGTTGTTAAAAGACTTCTCTGCCAGGAAGCCTCCATTCCACTGGCCTTGAGACTGGGCTTTTGTTCATTCCACTTCTTTGATTAAGGCCCAGGAACAAGGGTCCTTCACCTTTTTGTGTGCATATGTCCTGGACCCCTTGGCCAGTCTGGTAAATCTTATGGACCCTTTCTCAGAATCATGTGTTTTAATGCATAAAAGACATAGGTTTACAAAGGAGACCAATTATTTTGAAATGCAGTTATCAAAAGAGTAAAAACAAAACAAAACACAATTAAAGACCCCAGGGTAAGAAGGTCCCAGTTCACATACCAATATTTTTTGGTAGAGACTGCAAGGATTTACTTATTTTCTATTATCCTCAGCAGAGCATGAGCTCCATGAAGGAAAGGGCTGGTGTGGCTTGTGTTACTGCTGTTGGAGTCTGGGGTGGGGAAAGTAGAAAGGGTTTGGTTTTGTCTATGTACTCTCAGCACCTAAATAGTATCTTGTCTATGGTGGACACTTGTTGAATTGAATTCAATTGCAGCTTATTGAACTCAATGGAAAAAACCCCAGGACATAACATGGACTAAGGGAAAATCTGGGTCCAGTTTGTTTACAACATGAAGAGTTGTTGGCCACAGGTCTCAATGACTCATCTGCACGTAGGAACGACAGACTGGTTCTATCTTCTACAAAGGGTTCTTGGGAGAATAATGTGAAATTTTATAAGAAAAGAACTCAGCAGTTGTTAGAGCCCTGATGAAAGGTCAGCAATGTTTACCAGTGTGGTCCAGCCCTAAAAGGAGACAAATTTAGGCTTTTAAGGCCTAGATTCAAATTTTACTTCTGCTATTTTCTATTTGTGTGCTTTTGGAGAAGTCACTTAAAATCTCATAGTCTGTGGACAGAGTACAGGATTTGGAATCAAGAAGTCCTGGGTTTGAATCCTACTTCAGATATTATGTGACCTGGAATGAATCACCTAATCCCTAGGTCCCTATTTTGTCTGTAAAACAAAGGGATTGGATGAGATGAGTTCTGAAGTCTTCTCTAACTCTCATCCTGTGGCCTTGGGAGAGGTGAATCATCCATTGTTGACAGCCATTAATGCCTCTCTCTCCATCCCTGTCCAAAGGATGGTAGTAAGTCCTTATCCAGTGAAGAACCTTCAGAGTCCTCTTGAGACAGAAATACCTCAGGTCCCAAGCTCTAGTACACATTCTGAGGAATTTGGACCAAGTCAATGACTTTTCTGGGTCTCAGTTTCTTTATTTGTAAAAAGATGATGACTAATGGCCCCATTTAACTTAAACCTAGGATTCAATAAATCTTTGTCAAATTAATTGATGAGATTTGATGGTGGCTAGAGGCACAAAGGAATGTTCTCTACATTTTTTTAAAATAAACTCAAACAAACAGAACCAAACTACAAAAATACATTTGCTCTTGGCCCCTATCCAAATTTGTTCAAAGACCTATCACTCAACATTCTTTAACATAGTTTGTGCCTTTAATGTATGTAAAATATATTCATGTATAACTGGTTATTAAGTGATTTTTTTAATTAATCCAGCTCTAAGAAGAGAGGTCTACCAGAGGTGGGGAATCTGCAACCTTGAAGGCACATGTGGTCTTCTAAGTCCTCAGGTGCAGCCTTTGGATTGAGTCTAAGTTTTGCAGAGCAAATACTTTCATTAAGGGAATTTGCTTTGTGAAGTTCGAGTTCATTTAAAGCGCCATACTTGAAGACCTAGAGGACCACATGTGGACTCAAGGTCATAGGTTACTCACCTCTGAGCTAGTCTAAGAAACTTTCAAAGTGAATATTATGGACCATTGTTATTGACTATCTAGATGTAAAAAATGAAGGAGAAGAATGAATCCCTTATACCCAGGGACGTTTTTATGAGGCTTAAAGGTCTCTGAGCACAAGAGTCTTGCTTTGACACTGCCGTGCATTGCAGCTCTAATAAACAAACCATTCGGAGCCAACATCTTGAGAGCAGCAGGGTCTCTGCCACCTGCTCTCGATTATTTTTGGAAGTTGTCTCTACAGAGTCTATTAAAATCCTATTTTAAACATACCTTAAATCCCCCGGATAATGTGACATATGAGAAGATTGTGCACAGCCAAGCCAAAGTTCTTTATAGACACTGGGTTCCTATTTGCTTTTCCAGTTAAAAGCCATCTAATACTATAGGGCGACACCAGGTGTAGATGCAAATAACCCGCGAACCTGCTCCTGCCATGGTCATGGAAGGGCCAACACCCGCGGCCTTCTCTTAAGATTTTTCAGATTTTTCCATTTGGTCTTTTGACTCTCCTGGCAGCTCAGTCAGACTCCAGTTTATGTGCTCAGATGTATTTTATTTCTGGGATTAAATGTACCACAAAGGACAGCACTTTTTTTCTGGAACAGTCAGGGATGATGAATCTTGAAAGCATCAGCTACTTGAGACATATTATTCATACCTTAGAATGGATCATGGAGTTATAAAACTAATGCTGGAAGGGACCTTAGGATCATTCAGTCCAATGACTTCATTTTACAAAAAAGATGACCCAGAAAAGTGAAGTGATTCACCCCAGGTCACTGGGAAGTATCAGAACTGTGATTGGGACCTAAGTCCGCTGACTCCGAATCTAGTATTCTTACCAGTGAACCACACTACCCCAAAGTCCTTCCACACCTTTTTTTTAAAAGACTAATCTCCCTATTTTCCCCAAGGTAGAAGTGCAAGGACTACTCATGATCCCAATCCTACAAGTAACCAGCATGGAAGCTTTGACTTGCCTTGTTTCTGACCTATGTGGTTTAACAGGCAATCTGGCACCCCATGGTATCTGGGGGCTCACTTAGTGAGTGTTGAATTTAATACAAATATCTGCTTAGTATACCCCACTGCAACTCAGAGTTCCCTATCCCCAGCAATCCATCAGCCTCAGCTTCCCAGGTCACTGGTATTACAAGTCTATACCACTGTAGTCAGTCTCTGCACATTTTAAATGGATCTTTTGGGACCATTTTACCAGAAAATGGTGGCCTTCCTCAGAAAGCTAGTCCAGATATCTTCCCCCAAAGACTTAGTTCTTAAATGGAAGAGGGAAAAGAGAACTGGGACACCATTCTCCTGACATCTTGACTTCTTTCTTCCTGTTGGTAATTTTTAAAGGCTGTAAACTGTGACTATAAGCAGGCCATTGGATGAAGAGACTGGTGCAATTCAGTGAAAGAAACATGTTTTTTTCACAGAATAACCATTTTTTGCTTGAATTGACCTCTTTCCAGCCAATTATTCTGTGATAATAAAAATAATGGCTAATTCCTGGTATAGAGGAACACTGGTAATTTCTGCTGCTGGGGAGTCTGCAGCTAGTGGGTCATGTGAGGTTGGGAGTACAGAGCTTCAGCAGGCTAGACATGTGTCTACCCTAAGACCACCATCAATATGATGGACCCCCGAGGGAGGGTATCAAACTGCCTAAAGAAGAGAAAGCCTGACTTCAAAGGACTGTCACACTGAAAAGGGAAAGACTACACTTTCCTTATATAATTTGAGAGGGGGAGATCTAGAACCATCAGCTGCTAGTGACATGGAGGTAGTTTGTGACTCAGAAAGAGCTTTCTGCCAATTAAAGTAATCTAAATTAGAGTGAGGTTGATAGACTTAGTGTCAGGAGTAGCTTAGGGTGATTCATCCATCATCAGTCAAGGGAGGTGGACTGGATGCCCTCTAAGTTCTTGGAGGCCAAGGATTTGCCATCACTCCCCTTACTAACCATGGCCTCATGGATGAGGATCGCTGGCTCTAATGTTTTTCTAGCTGGATCTGAATGCACACGCTTCTCTGCCCTGCTTCATTTCTCATTTACCAATGATCTACCATCCAAGCCAATGACCCAAATCAATAGAAATTACTATTCTTTCAGGGCCGAAACCATGATCAATAGGGAAGCTGAATGACCTGCTGTGAAACAGACTCTGGTGGAGCCGATAAATTACCTTCCTGAAATTAAAACGGAAATTGATTTTTAAACTTCCCATCAATGAAATTGTGCCTCTTGTAAATTCCCTGGGGCTACATTGGATTTTCACTGAAAGGCTTCCTCACTTGACCAAAAGTAAGTGTATCATATCCAACTATGAAAAATAACCCAAAGGGCTTCTTCAGCTCTGTTTGAGAAAAGGGAGAAAAACAAGCAAATACAAACAAAGAAGGGCCTGGGCTGAGGAGAGGCGAGGAGGAAGAGGACCTGCAGGAGCAGCGATGGATGGCTCATTGGACTCCGTAGGCTACTACTTACTTAACAACAACCTGTGGGACCATGGGTGAGTCACAGCCTCTCTGGATTTCAGTTCCATCAAATGAGGGAATTGGACTTAAGATAACTCAAAAGGTGGATATACTAGATAATCGACAGCATAATTTTAAGATTGGAAAAGTGTTTTATGTATATTTTCTCACTTGGTTCTCACAACTAACCTGTGAAATAGGTTCCGTTAATTATCCTCATTTTACAGATGAGAAATGGAGGCTGAGACCAGTTAAGTGACTTATTCAGGATCACAGAGCTAGAAAGTATCTGAAGTGTTCACAGGATTTGAGCTCTGGTCATCCTGCCACCAGGTCCCATGGTTCTCTTCCCTAAGCGGGGAGGGAGGAAGGGAGGGAGAGGAGGAGAGGAGGAACTGATGTTGCTGTATGCACTTTAAGGTTTACAAAATGCTTCACAATGGAGTTGTAAGAGATAGGAGAAAGTGGGTTCTAAAGTCAACCTGAACAATTACTGTGAAAAATCCTATAAATTGCCCTTCAAGAAGAGTGAGGCTTCATTAAGCAGTGTTTACCTGGGAAGGGATTAAAGCATCTTTGAAAGACAGCAATCTATATCCAAGAACAAAGAGAGGAACCTGAGTTAGTTTCTATTGAAATAATTACAGTAAACCCAGCTTGACTACTGGTCAGGAAAGAGCTGAGAGCCAGGACTTCTATTTATCTAGGAAAAAAACAGCAGAGAAAGTTGAAACTGTCAGGAAAACTGAGGATTGGGGGGAAATACCCCTGAAAGGGCTTCCTACAAAAGTGTGATTACACAAGGTGGGGGGGACTCTGCTGGCTGTTTCTTTGTCCATCTTCTTCTTAGGAGCAAAAGGACACCTGGCAATCCAAGGTGCATTCTAGCTTAGCAGCTAGGCTAAGAGGCTTCCCTTCTCATTAGTACCATGAGCCCATGCATCCAAATGGACTATTAGGGGAGTGACAGAGAGATTCTAGAAGATGTTTAACGAAATGAGATACTGACACCAGGAGAGGCAGATGGGCAGTCGTTTGACCATCCTTGCTTGAAGGAGCTGGAGACAAGCATCTTTGATCTTGTCTGTCTCCTACAGCAAAACTGAAGGTCTCCAAAGAAAAAGCAGAGAACTGCTTTCTATTTTGGTACCCACAACACCTAGCAAGGGGCTTTGGAGCTCAGTAGATGCTCAGACTACAACAACTGCTTGACAAACACTAGTTGCTAATGAGAGGACCAGAGTTTTGAAGCTGTAAACAACATCTAATCTAGCTCTGTCATCTTACAGATAAGCAAACAGACCTGGAGATGTTCTACTACATGTTCAAGGTTTGTCTCAGTCCCTGAGGTAACTTTCCAGATAAGTGGGACTTGAACCCTGGTTCTCTGACTCCAGATACCACCATTCTTTCCACTATGCCATGCTCTCTCCTGATAGAATGCAGAGTTAAAAAAGCAGTAGAAATTCTAGAGATGTGATAGGGAATGAGGCAGGAATGAAAAAGGAAGAAGGAACAGGTTTTACTTCCTTTGGGAATTACCTTCTAGTGTTAAATCCTGTGATCCATGAATAGATACCAATGATGCTGCAGGCAACTGGGTGGGGTTAGGGACTGAATGGTCATGGGGGGCGAGGGAAAGGAAGGAGCCAAAGTGACCCCTGTGACCCTGGTTTTGAAAGAGAAAGTTTTTTTTATTGACCTTTATTCTCTCCTTGGTGGTGCTGATAGAGTGAGAGACCTAGAGTCAAAAAGGCCTGGAGTTCAAATATGGCCTCAGGCACTTCCTAGCTGTGTATACAGTGCCTGGCACATAGTAGGTGCTATGCTCCACTCGAAGTAAATCACAGGATTTCAAGCTGGAAAGAGACTTCCCAAATGTCTAGAGATGGCATCTGTAGAGTAAGGGGTTTTGGTTAGGCTGATCCCTCCCCTTTGACTCTCAATCTCTATGCTATAAGCAGAAAGAAGTGGAGATTGTTTACAGACATATGTCTTCCCCATTATTCTGTGGCACCTCAAGGGCAGGAACTGTCTTTGACTTTCTTTGTATCCCCATTGCTTAGCATAGTGGGCTTTTAATAAACATTTATGTGTCTTGCTCTAGGTCACAGGCAATAGGTAGGTAACATGGCTCTAATTTGAACCCAGGCCATCTGTCTCCCAATTCTGGACTCCTGGCACTGCCTTACCCTATCCTGGATGCTCAGGGGCCTCTGTAATACTGTAGTAATTATTCATAAAGGAGCATCTTCCTTTTTTTTTTTGGACATTTTGCTGAAACTTATCCATGTGCCACATTTCATTTCAGAGACAAGAGTAAAAGAAATACTGTGTCATTTTCAATCCAAGGCCAACTGTTACCAGTAACAACCTCATAGGAAAGGCCAATATTTCCATTTTGCATTGAGGAAATCAAGGCAGACATGTCAGCATTGATCAATTTGCCTGAGGTGGCACTGGAATTCTAACTGGTCTGTCTGTCCTTGCAGTCACAGATTATTTGGTAAAAACTGCTGTCTTCCCATAATCATTGTGGAACTATGATTTTGACACCGATGGATAATTTATATTATTTCACATCAACAACAAGCATTTATTTATTAAGCACTTACTGTATAGCAGGCTCTTTCCTGGGGCTACAAAGAAAGGCAAAAGGCAGTTTGCTCTCAAGGAGCTCATGGGATGATGGAAGAGACAACCTACTCCCCCAAAATATGAACAGACAAGATCTATACAGGATAAGTTAAGTATAACTTGAGAGGGAAGGCACTGAGATTAATGAGACTTGAAAAAGGCTCTGACACAAGGTCAAACTTTAGCTGAGATTTGAAGGAAGCTGGGGAAGTCAGGAGGCAGAGATGAGGAGGGAGAATATTCACTTCAGGAAATATATCCTCACTTTCACAAATCATATAAATGCCTTTTCTTATGAAACATGAAATCATCAACATGGTCGTTTTAGAGTGAAAATGGAAGAGATGTGTTATGGGAAAAGTGCTCCTTTATGATGAGTCTGCTGAAATGAATCCTTTATCTCTGGTGTTGGTTTTCCATTTTGATGAGGACACGGATGCTCATGTTAGTACCCCGAAGTGCTACTATGGTATCTTTTGGAACTGAGCATGTTTAAATTTCTCAAAGTACCTGTAGATCAAAAAAGAGCTCAAAATTGTACCTCATCAACTCCTATTTATGCCATTGCTATGAATGACAAAGTTGCTTCTACTGTGTATGTGGACATGACAGAGATATGTTGGCTAAACAACTGAACAGCTAGGAGGGGATCTGGATAACTTTGAATCAATGGACCCAAACATGAGTAGTTAATAGTAGTTGGGTAGACCCAACCAGTGGTAATTAATGATTCAATGTCAAGTTGGAGATGTCCACTGATGAGCCCCTGACACCAGTGCATGGTCCTGTGTTGTCTAACATTTACGTTAGTGACTTGAATAAGAGCATAGGTTTGTCAGATTTGAAAATCACACAAATAACTGATAGCTGAAGGACAGAGCCAGGATTCAAAACAGATTATGATAGGCTAGAACATTAAGATACAATAGAATAACATGGAATTTAATAGTGATAAATGTAAAGTCTTACATTCAGGCTCAAAAATTAATGTCACAAATACAGGATAGAGAAGTTCAAGATGGCATAGATATATAGTAATTCATCTGGAATGGTCCTGGGCCTTCCAGTGGGCTGAAAGTTCTAGATGGGTCAAGAGTGTGACTTGGAACCCCAAAAAGCAAATGTAAATTTAGATAGGGAAGACAATCAGAATGGGGGAGGTGATTGACCTGGCCTCCAGTTTTTTTTAAATAAGTCCTCTATTGGTAGTATTATATTCAGGTTTGGGGACTACATTTTAAGGTCACTTATCAACTGGGGGCCATTCAGAAGAGAATGATCAGGATAAAGAACCAACTCTGAGATAATGCCATAAGAAGGACATTTAGCCTAGAGATAAGATTTGAGGGGGGGAGGGAGGAAGGCAGTAGGGTTGAGCTGAAGAAAGGGGAATCAGACCTAGAGCCAGAAAGGAGCTTAGAGGCCAGTTAGTTCACCCTCTTCTCTTTCCAGGGGAGGTAACTGAATCCTAGAGTATGCTGAAATGACTTTGCAAAGAATATACAGGTAATGAAAGGCAAAGCCAGGATTTGAAGTTGGGTGCTGTGACTTTCAATCCAGCACATCTGCCAGTCATGGTCCCTTCTCTTCCAGGTCTGTTCCCAACTCTCCCCACTCTGCTATGGAATCTTCTGTCTTCTGCCTCGGTACCAGCAGCCTCCTCATCCTGAAGATGTTTTTTCCTTTAGGACCCCTCATCAGACTGGTTGTCCTGCCCAAGACTGCCATTTCAGGGAAAGTCCAGCCACTCTTGCTTTTTTCTATTTGCCCCTAGAGGTACCCAGCCTCACTTTTCAGCACCCTTGAATGTATTGCTTTGCCTTTTAGAATGTAAGCCCTTTGAGGGTAAGGTTTGTCTTAACTGGTGCATATTTATATTTCTAATGCTTCCCACAATATTTAACCCTTGATGTACCTTTCTATTCATCTTTCCACTGAACCATGATGCTTTGCAGCCATCATTAAATATTTGCATGGAGGAAGATTTTCACTTGCTCTACTTGGTGGGACAGAGCTAGAAGTCACAGTTGGAAGTTCTGAGGCACAGTTAGGGCTAATGTTAGGAAAAATCCTTAACAATTAATGATGTCCAAAGGTGGAATGGATGGGTTTCCAGCACTGAAAGCCTTTCAAGCAAAGGTTATGGGGCAGACTCTTTGCCTGGGATGGGGTGATTCCTGCTGGGATACAGGCCAGATTAGCTGACTTTAAGGTCCCTTCCACCTCAGAGATTCTTGGATTCAGGGACTCTTCCCAACTATGAAATCAGGAGCCATGGAAATAAGGCCATTCATTTAAAGGGAAGAAAAGTTCTTACCTCTTACCCAATCTGCTCCGTTTTAGCTTTGGCTATTCAAACTATAGATCTAAACTCCTCAGCCAGATCTTGGTTTTCTTCAGGTTTAGCCCTCTGACCAAAGCTGTCTCTTCGTCAAGTATCCCCTATGCTCGCCCTTTCCCACTTCTCTCCTCTTCTGGAGCATCTCTGTTCAGTGCTGGCTGTTTTACAAAGTATTTTCCAATTTTTTTACCTTGCCATGGGGGAGATAGAGCAGTTAACCTTGTTTATCAAGAGAGATTCAGGAAAGCTGTCACACCATGCCAAGCTCCTCAGGCTCCCAGCTTCCTTTGCCTTATAAAATCTTATTACTTGGTAAATTATTAAATCTGGATGCAGATGCATTTCAATCAATTCTGAGAAGTCACTTGATAGCCTCTATTGTTCTGGTTTTTCATTGACTCAATAAGAAAAGGAAAGAGAAAACAACAAAAACATTTTAATAAAATTCCCTTTCCCTTTTGTCATAGAATGACTTTGGAAGATCTCAAATATACAGCTGAAAGAAATGTCAGAGGACATGAAGTCCACCCCACTCCCCCAACTGAGGCCCAGCGAAGTGAAACAAGGGACTTGACCAAGGTCATATCACTGAGAGGTACCTCAGGTAGGATTTGGAATGACACTTTCCTGACTCCAGGTCCAGGACTCTAACAGCTGGTAAAGCTGCTCTCAGGACTTGCCTGAATCCTTTCAGAAAGCTGACTCAAGTGGGTAAAGCATTTCCCTAATGTGGGAACTCTGTCATATAAAAAGTCATAAAAAAAGAAGGGTCAGATTTTATCCTGACAGCATTTTCACAACCCAGTGCAGTGAAGAAATCTCTTACAGTAAGTAGCCAGAGGATGGAAACATGCCCAGGAATGAGAGATACCCATAGCAACCACAATCTATTTCTAAATAAATGGCAGGCATTTTTTGAGAACTCTGCAAAGCCTGATAATAAAAGTGACTCTCCATGCTCAGCTGGAGCTCAGATTTCAGTAAAAGAGAGACTTCCAAGGAGATGGATAAATGGTATCCTCTTCAGACATATCCTATAACTTAGCTTCCCAGACAGGAAAGGCCATTGGGAATTTTAGAGAGTCCAAAAATCAATTTGGTTCTTCCCTTTTTGAAGTTAAGAGCCTAAAACAGTTGTATTCCTGGGGAGCAAAGCCATCTTTTGATGTTTTCTGCATTGGCGATGTCATCAAACAGGAAAGAGAGAGATGTCGGAAGAATACTGAGAAACAGATGAAAAATCTGAAACAACCTCAGGAAGACCTGTCATCCTCCCTGGCTGCCTCAGTTGCTTCATGTATCCTTCCTTCTTTCTGGGGAGATGCATCTCTATGTCTTCTCAATTGGACCATCTACCTCAGTCTCCATGATATCCCTCTTGTTCTCTATCCTTACCTTGTTCATTCTCATATAACTGCATTTTTCCTTTACACGGTTTGTGTACATTAACACATTTGTATAAGAGAACAGAGCTGGAAGTCATTGCATCTGATCTCATTTACAGAGAAGGAAACTCAGGAACATGGAAGTTAAATGGCTTGTCCATGTTCTCACAGGTAGAAAGTAGCAGTGCTGGGATTTGAACCCAAGCTCTCTCACCAAGACTAGCTCCATGACCCCATAGGGTATTTCCTTCCTTTCTCCCTACCTTACCTACCATTATTAGAAAACACAGTAAAACATGAACAGTTCCCTTTTCTTTTCTGCATGAACTTATATTTCCATCCAACCCTTCCTTAATGATGATAAACAACATTAAGTTCAGGGCACATCCATGACATCATTGTAGGGGAAGGACAGTCTTCTCTTGTTAGGTTCCCTTCTCTGCATTCCCCCCAGGACTTCAGGGGCTTCCTACTCATCTGAAATGACTGTTCTCCTCCCTGACTTAGACCATTGCATTCTTTCCTTGGGATGGGAGTGGAGAAAGACTGAGGTAGATCAAGGAGAGCTATTCAGCAGACCTGGGGACTGAGTGCAAGGCTTTCCAACAAAGGAGATCCAGGAGCCAAGGAGGCAGATCTGATAGAATCAGTAACAAGTAAGAAAGAATCGCAAAACCACAGGCCTTCAGAATTGGAAGAGAGGGGGTCCTGATCTAGAGGGGAGTCTCTGAATCAGCAGGATGACACTGAATAGACACATATCATTGAAGAAAAGGAAAGGAAATCATGTGCTTCGAAAGTGTTTTCTAAAGGTAAAAAGTGGGGACTTCAAAGGCCAATGACTACAACCCAGTCCCAACCAGGACTTGCCTCTACATCATCCCTGACAAGCGACCACCACTTCTAGTGGAAGACCTCCAGCTGGGGCAATCCATTCTGATTATAGACTCTTGTTGCTGAGGTATGCTGCATTTATAAATCTATGACCCTGTGAACTCCTGAAGCCTCAGTTTCCTCTCCTAGATCATGAAGGGGTTGAACTAGGTGACTTCAGAGGTCATATCTCCAGAGTGTCTCCCCCCACACATTTTGGTCTTGGTTTCTCCAGTGTAATCACGCCCAGGTTCCTCCAGTAATTCTTATATGGAATAAGCTTAATTTCCTTCCATCATCCTGGCTGCCATACTCTGGACATAGCCCATATTATCAATGCCTTTCCTAACCCATGAATGGAATTTAAGAATCTGGATGTTGTCTGAGCAGGATAGAGACCAGAGGGACAATCCCCTCCTCTAATTGCTGTATGCTCTGTCAATTTCAACGCATCTTAAAAGGGGGGATTTGCATCCTGAGGGATCTGTGATCTGATTAGTACATGCTATCCCCACCCCTGTACATGTCTATGAACCCTCTACATCTGTGATGGTCATGGGAAATAAATGCTGTGTGTGCCAGATCCCACCACAACACGCATCATTTTAACAGGCATCTTCACGTAACAAAATGGGGCCAAAAACCAGACCACTTATTCTAAGCAATATCGGAAACAAAGAAGTTCCTATATAATAAGAGAATTTGACAATCCCCACAAGTTTGTCAAGAGAGTACATGATATGTAATTGGGATGACCTTTTTTTCTTAGAGACCAAGCACAAGACTTCATCTAATTAAAAATAACTCAATAAGCTCTGCAAAATACACAACCATTGTTTAGTTAGCTCTGAACCCTGCTCAGAGGAAAACAGATACCCTGGGCAAAATCTGAGGTAGCAGGTCTTGCCCCTGGGATGGTGGAGAGGAAGGGCCAGGATGTCACCGAAATTTCAGCCACTGGGGGAGGAATTCAGCCCTCCAATGGTCCCCTCCAAAATCCTGCTTTCAAATCTTCCTTTAAATACTTACAAACTGTGTTACCCTGGGCAAACTACTTAGCCTCTATTTCCTTATCTATAAAATGGGGATAATCATAGCACCTACCTCCCAGAGTTGTCGTGAGAGTCCAACGAGATAGCATCTGTAGTTTGCTCTGCAAATCTTCTTAATTATTAAGTATTAATATATCAATAATAGATAGCATTAGATAGAGAGCTGCAAATCTTATAGCTCCATTTAAATGCTATCTATCTATTACTGATATTATTAATACTATTTTTATTATTATTAACTGACCAGAATTATTAGAAACTTCATACAAGTTCTCTACATTGTCGGCATCACACATCTGGACCATCCCCAAAATGGCGTCATGGGATGGTAGATCTTGGGGACTGTGGAGCACTAAACTCTTCCTTCCAGCTCTTTCCACATCTCATCTGCAGTTCTGCTTGGCTCAACAAGATGCCCCAATCCAGGCGACCCATGCTTGTCTGCCTCCTTTCCTGCGTTGGCTTCCCCTATCATATTGTAAGCTCCTTGAGGGCAGGGATTATCACTCTTTTTCTTATTTATACCCAAAACCTAGCACAGTGTCTGCTATATAATGTTGTTCAGTCATTTAGTGGTGTCCAACTCCTTGGGGTTGGTCCAACCCCATTTAGGGTTTTCTTGGCAAAGATATTGGAGTGATTTGCCATTTTATTCTTCAGTGGTTTAGACAAATGACATGCCCAGGGTCACACAGTGAGTGAGTGTCTCAGGCCAGATTTGAACTCAAGTTTTTCTGACTCTAGGCGCACTGCTCAATCCATTGTGCCACCTCACTACCTTGGCAGCTGGTACACAATCGGAAATTAATAAATGTTTATTTAATTGAATTGAGTCTATGCCTCTGTTTTACACAAAGGAGGAAACTGATGTTCAGAGAAGGCAAGTGGCTTTATAAGATCATAGAACTGTGGGTGCTGGGGTTGAAAAGATCTTGAAGGTAGAGTCCAATCCCCTCATCTTACAGAGCAGGACACTGAGGCCAAGAAAGGGGAAGTTACTTGGCTAAGGTCACTCAGTCAAAATATAGAAGCCATCACTTAGAAAGGAAAGGAGGTGAGCGGAAGGGAGAAGATGGGAGGAGAGAAGAAGAGAGGAGAGGGGGGAGGAGGGAGGGTAAAGTAAGGAATAGAGAAGAAAGGAGAGGAGAAGAGAGAGAGGGGAGAGAGAGAGAGAGAGAGAGAAAGAGAGAGAGAGAGAGAGAGAGAGAGAGAGAGAGAGAGAGACAGAGAGAGAGACAGAGAGAGAGAGACAGAGAGAGAGAGACAGAGAGAGAGAGACAGAGAGAGACAGAGAGAAGACTTAGTAGGCTTCTTAGGTGCATCAACATTTGGAAGCTATTTTCTTAAAGTGACTTGTGCCTCTTTTCCATTTCATAAAGAAATGAACCTCAGTAACTTGTAGAATAGTAGATAGGGTGGGACCCAATGCTGCATCCAATGTTGCAGGAAAAAATGGTAGAAGATGTAATCTAGCTGTGCATGTCGTCATGGGCCTGGAAGCCAGGTCATGGGAGCTCTAGGGGGCTGACAGTGGACTAACTCCCTGGGAAACTATCTAAGAAAGAATACCTTTGGGAGCCTGAGATGTCTTATTGTTGGTGTTGGGTTTTTTCCACCTTCTCGTAAGCATATTTGCCTGATTTGGTTAGTTCAAGTGGTTAGCGCACAAGGCCAAGGTCTTAAGAGCCACTCAGCTTCCCACAGAGAACAACTCTATCCCATGGCCACAGACAGCCTTCCTTGCTTGAGCAAACTCTTTTACCACTTGCTCAGCACAAACCCTCAGCCACAGCTAGGAAAAACAACATGAACGCCAGCTGGCACCGATTGTCCCATCCCATTTAGAGAGGAATAACCAGCTGCACATTCCACAGAGCCCAGGTTAGTGGTAGGGAAAAATAAGCAGGTTTTTGGTTAAGGGAAAACCAAATGGTTTTGTTTAGTCATTTTTAGTTGTGTATAATTCTTAGAGATATCATTTGGGATTTTCTTGGCAAAGATACTGTAGTAGTTTGTCATTTCCTTTTCCAGTTTATTTAACAGGTGAGAAAACTGAGGCAAACAGGATTAAGTGACTTGCCCAGGGTCACATAGCTAGTAAGTGTCTGAGTCTGAATTTGAACTTAAACCTGATTCCAGCCACACCTGGTACTCTATCCACTGCACGCGTCACTGACCAGAAGATCAAAAGTGACTGTCAATAATTTAGAAATCTAGTAATGTAACTGCAACATTCACAGCAAATTCCACCAAACTTTTAGAGAATTATTTGTTCTCATCCTACTTATTCTCAAAGACTGAGAAAAAGGAACTCATTAGGACAAATACAGTCCTAATACTAGATCCTAAATCAGGAAAAGGAAACCAATACCATTGATGAATATCAATTCAAAAAATTTAAACAAAATTCTGTTAAAGAGTGCATAGCGATTCATCCAGAAATTCATTCATTATGATGAACTTGGATTTTTATCAAGGACACAAGGATCGTTCAACATTAGGAAAATAATTAACATAACCAAACATATAAAACAAAAAAAAATCCAGAGCCACTAGATATCTATTAATACAAAGTCTCTGACAAAATGCCACCCTATGAAGTATAAGCATCGAAACATCTCTTTTAAATATCACTTTATCAATTATAAGTATTCATCTAAAACAAAAGGCAAGTGCCACATGAAGCTTTGCCAATAATTACATGAGCAAAGCAAGGATGCCCACTCATCTCAATATTATTTGATATCATACTAGAAATGTTAGCAAAAGATGACAGAAAGAGATTAAAGGTGTAAATATGGAAAAGAGATAAAATGATCCTTATTTGCTGATGACATGATGGTTTACTTACAGAGATATCAAAGACACTAATTGAGGTAATTAGCTTCACAAATGTTTCAGGCTACAAAACAAGTCCCATTCAAAATAAAATTTAAAAACGAATAAAATATATAGGCAATCTATGAAAGCACATAAACTACATGTGTCAAATCAATTCGGTTAAAGAGTACTCCTTAATGAAATGTAAAACTTAAATTGCAGGAGGACTATTGAGTGTACATGGCTGGACCATGTCAATAACAAAAATGACCATAGAAAGTTAATTTACAGTTTTAATGCTACATCAAATAATCAAAGAAATATTTTACAGATTTAATAAAATAATAACCAAATTCATTTGGAGAAACAAGAAAGCTTTCATATCAAAGGAATTTATGGGAAAAAAGTAGAGATAAAATGGAACAAAAGAATAGACCTCAAACACTCTTATGAAGCAGCAGATCCCAGAATCATTTTTCTTAGCTAAAAAATAGAAAAATACACCAATGAAACAGGATAAACAAGGGAGACTCAGAAAAAAATGGGACTCAATCATTCAGTCTGGCAAACTAAAAGACAGAAACTTCTTAGGAGAGAATTCTCTATTTGACAAAAATCTTAGGGATAACTCAAAAGTCATCTGGAAGAAGTTAGACTCGTTAGTTATACTGTATTTCACAGTTAATTGAATATGGAGGCATGACTTTCTTATTAAATCCATATTATAAAAAAGAGAAGTACATCATAATCTCTCACAGCCATCAGTGGAAGGTGTACTCTTAATCAAAGAATGGATAGAGGCAATTACTAAAGATAACATAGAAAATGATAATTACGTGATACTGAAAAGCTTCTAAAATGAATGCATCAAGGATAATGAAGGATGCACTGAATGAGGGAAAAATCTATCACATTTCTCGGTAACAAATGGGTTTACAAAAACAAAAGCCACTCCCCAAAGGACAAAGAGTCAAAGCATATGAACAAACCATTTCCAAAAGAAGAAACACAAATTATTAACAATCATATGAAAAGATGACCAAATCGCCAATAATGAGAGCGATGCAAACCAAAACAATGATGAATCTTCACCTCACCACTATCAAGTTGGCACCAATGACAAAATATGGCAATAGTCAATGTCAGAGGAATTGGGGGGTGGGGAGGATAGGCATAGTAGTGCATTGTTGGTGGAGCTGTAAACCAATATAACCATTTTGAAAAGCAATTTAGAGTTAGGTAAACAAAATGACTAAATGTCCATTCCCTTTCACCCAGAGATTCTACTACTAGGCCCAATCAAAATTGGTTTTTTAAAATTATTTTTTGGAGATATTTGGGTTAAGTGACTTACCCAGGGTCACCCAGCTAGTAAATGTCTAGGGCTGGATTTGAACTCTGGTCCTCCTAACTCCAGGGACAGTGCTCTCTCTAGTTCTCTATCCACCACACCAGCTAGTAGTCCCTAAAATTGCTATTAGGAGGGGGTGGGAAATATCCATATACATTTATAGCAGCATTTTTTTTGTGGTAGCAACTCCTTGACTCCTCTCTTGGCTCCTTGCTCCTGACTCTAGACTTCTTGCCATGCCCCAGAAGTCTTGTCACCACAGAACATATCTCCATCCTTGTACTCCCTCCTTTGTTGAGGTCTTCCCCAAATGTCCATTTTTAGGGAGAGCTCAAGCCAGTCAAGATCATTCCTTCACTGCTTCCCAGATCTTCCCCTGATCTCCAACTTTTTCCACTTGTCCCAAGATGGGTACCTTCTCCCATATCCCTCTCCAGCTTTCTTGTATGTATTGTCTTTTCCCATTAGAATATAAGTTTTTTGAAGACAAGGACTGTCCTTTTTTTGCTTGTATCTGTATTCCCAGAGTTTAATGCAATGCCTGGCACACAGTAAGCACTTAATAAATGCTTGTTGATTTATTGACATAGAGTTGGAAACATAGTCCATGTCCATCACTTGGGAAATAGCTAAACACACCGTGGTATGCACATTTAATGGAATATTAAATTCTGTATGAAACAATGCATATGATAAATACAGGGAAATCTAGAAACTCTTACATGAACTGATGTAGAGGCAAGGGATCAAAGTCTAGAAGACAATTCACATAATGACTCGACAATGTAAACGGAAGGAAAAATCACAAAGCAATCAAACGTGAATGCTGCAAAATTATAAGAACAAACTGGCCTGTGAGAAGCAGATGTGAGAAGATATTTCCATGTGCTGCGTAGATTTTCAGACTTTTTCAACATATTCATAAATTTTACTGATTTTTTTTTTGTCTCTTCTTCCTCTTCCCTTAAAAAATTATTACAGAGTATTGCTTTGGGGTAGAGGGATTCTGGGAAAACTCTAGTGATGTAAAAAATAAAAGAAGTCAAAAACATATTTTTCCCTAAGTAATTGGAAGGGAGTATACACTCCATGGTCAATGGGCTGTCTATACTGGTCAATTCCCAGCATAGACAGAAGACTGTGGTATTGGATTCAAAGTCAGCCAGATCTGGGTTTGCACCTTTGCTCTGAGATATTCTGTGTGACTTTGGCTAAGTGTTTTCATCTCTCGACCTGTTTCTTCATCTGTCCCAAGGATTCTCCACTCAGAGGGCTGTGTGAAGATCAGATGATCTATCCGTGATATCAGATATCACTGGATCAGTGGAGGGCCAGCCATGCTGGTCTTGGCTCCTTTCCCAGCCATGCCCTGTCCTCAAAATGCTTCATCTCAGCCTCCTAGAATTTCTGGTTTCCTGTCAAGCTCAGCTCAAATCCCTCCTGCTCCATGAGGCCTTCCCCTCCTTCCCAGCAGCTTGTGCCTCCTCTTACCAAAACCACCTCATATGAATTGTGCATATACAGAGTTTCCCAGAAAGTTTTAGTCCAGTTACCAATTAGTAAGGGAGAAAACCACCCTCAGACTTTTGGGACACCCTGCATTTTGTATCAGGTGGTGTGGAATGGTGGAATTGGCAGCTAACATCCTGAAGTCCTGTCTCTGACACTAGTGACCCTGGGCAAGTCACTTTACTTGTGCCCCCACAGATGTCTTCAAGACATTCAATGATAGGCAAGTCACTGCTAAGAAGAGGAAGGGAAGCTTCCCCAACAGAGAGCTCACGACATTGATGAACACACCCAGCCAGGCCCCCAAATCCATAAATGGTATATATTCTTGTAGGTGTGCAGTCAGACTGCAGCTACTTGAGGCTGGGGATGCTTCATTACAAGGTTTGTATCTCCAGCCCTGACACTCAATAAAGCCTCAAGACATGTTTGTGGATTAAAAATGTAGACTTCAAGATCCTGTATACACATCAGTTAGCACTTTGTGCTCTAGGCCCCTAACCACTCTGACATGCCCTGTTCTAGGCCCTGCCCAGCTCTGACATCCACTGTTCTAGACCCCTCTCAGTTCTGACAATTCCTGCCCTAAGGCCCTCCCAGCTCTGACGTTCCCTGTTGTAGGGCCCTCCAAGTTGATCAGCAAATCTATATCTATAGCTGCTCCCTTTGAAGACTGTTATGACGCCCAAATGAGATTATGGATGAGAAGTACTTAAAAAGCCATAAAAAACTATCAGAATGTCACCTCTCATACATGGAAAGATGGCATAGTACAGGGAAAATAGTACTGGATTTGGAAGAAGAAGATTCAAATTCCACCTCTGACATTTCCTAGCTCTGTGACTTTGGAGAGGGCATTTCACTTCCTCCTCATCCCTCAGTTTCCTCCTTTGTAAAATGAGAAAGTGAGACTAAATGACCTAGATGGCCCTTTTAGCCCTGGTCTATATTTCTTTTCTCTCATAGGACTTACCTGACTTTGGGTGGACCATTTTATTTCCTTGGTCTCAGTATATTCATCTGTAAACAAGATGGTTGGACCAGATAATGTCTGATGACCTTTGCAGCACCAGAACTCTGACACTTCAAGTTCTGCAAAGATAAACAACTCCACAGGAGTTACTTCAATTAGGCAGGGGCAGTGAGGTGGTGCAATGGATAGAGCACCAGTGTAGGAATCAAGAGGACTTGAGTTCAAATCTCACCTCAGACACTTAACATTCATTAGCTGTGTGACCTTGAGCAAGTCACTTAACTCCAATTGCCTTATCCTGGGTCATCTCCAGTCATCCTGATGAATATCTGGTCACTGGATTCTGATGGCTCTGGAGAAGAAGTGAGGCTGGTGACCTGCACAGCCCTCCCTCACTCAAAACAAAGTCAAATGAAAATCATGTCATCATTTCTCTGATGGCATGGTCTTCTTTGGCAATGAAGGACAAACACACACACAATTAGGCAGCTCTAGAGATTTCCATTTTTCAAGGGGTTAAATGTTTTCATTTTTACGATGGTGCTCATAGTAAGTGAAAGAAGCACCTTTCCTTTCGCTCCTGAGATCTTTGCCATTCCACCCACAGCCTCCCATCCTTGGGGAAGGCTCCCTAATTCTGAGCTCAGCCCTACAGGATTGAGTTGACAGGCAGTGAATTCATGGCAAGAAAAGAGAAAATTCTATAAATAAATAGTAAAAAAAAAAAAAAAAAAAAAGAATCCACAGGTACCAAGAAACTCATTGATTCACAGAATTTCTTTTCCTCAAAGAGGTTCAAAGAATTTCCTCTTAGTAAGTTAATAAGTCTCTAATCAATGACTCCCAACCTTTCCCAAAATAATTAATTGAACTAATCCCATTAGGCAAAAATTACCAGTCCAGGGAAAGATGTGATCAGTACGAAGACAAGTTAGCTTGGACTTCATGGTGGGCAGAATGGGCCACTGTCAATACTGACACAGGCTGGACCCAGGGATACAGCTGAAACTCATCACTGGTGGAAATTCACAAGAGGCCAAGCTCCATGATGGCTCATTATGTCAGCCTGACCCAAGCCCAGGGCAGCCATGGACCCTCATTAGGAGGAGAGTCACTTGTAAAGGATACATTGGCTGAATTGAGGTGACATTTCCAATTCAAGAAACATCATAATATATGCCTGCATTTCCTCAGTATGGACCCAGACAAGGCCTCTTGAGACCATGCTGAAAGCCCAGTGATTTTGGAGTCATTTAAAAATAGACTGGAGCAAGCACCAGAGTGTAGACCACTGGGAATGGCATCACTGGCCTAGTTGTAGGTTTTTCCCATCCTTTAGTGTTTGAAGTAAGCTCCTAAGAGATGCATTTGCTAACTATCAAAGGGAGAACTTCATCTCTGGTCTCAGTTCCAAAATAATTTCCGACTCAGGAAGCCAGTATGGAAAATTTACTGTTTTCTGTTTCTTCTCTTATTATCTTCAGAACAGCACAGGGGTCCAAAGCTCTCCCTGGGCTAAGCATTACCTCAACCAGTGACTCATCACAGAGAAAAGCAATTTATACATTTATTGATTATCTTATTAAGACCCTCCAGTCCTCTGCGCAGAACATCTCTGGTTTAATATGGTGAAAGATGTAATTTCCCAAAAAGGGATCAGATAATTGCTTTGAGAATTCTCAGCTCTCACAGTTACTGTTCCAATATAGACAGTTTGGGGGTTCTTCTCATTTAAAACATTACAGATGTGATGAAAGTGATATCTGACTTCCCCCAGGGACCTACCAAACTGACAGGAACAATGGTTGTATGGAGAGTAGGAAGATTTAAATTCTGTCTCTTTGGGGAGACATTTGGCAAGGGAGTTCTTCTCTTGGAGAATGCAGGGGTGGTGGACATATATGTCCAATTTAGAGTCAGAGAAACTGGGGTCAGTTCCAAGCTCTTGCTACTGATGGGACCTTTGGCAAGTCATGTAACTTGTCTAGAACTGTTTCCTCAACTGTAAAATGAGAGTTGAACTAGGTGACTTCTAAGATTCCTTCATCTCCCAACTAGTGTGATCTACAATCCTTCTTCTATGTCTTGGGCTGAATCTGCTGGACACCCACTCTATGATCCATTCACACTTTCTCTCCCATCTCCTGGTTTAGCTTGGATTGTTCCCCATCCCGGGAATATTCTGCCCCTTGGTTTTCCTCAAGACTTCACTCAAATACTACCTACTGCAGGAGACCTTTCCCTGTCCCCCTCCCGCAGCTACTAATGTCTTCCCCTCTCAGATTACCTTCCTTCTATTCTGTTTATAACTTGTACATAATTCTAATTATTTAAATGTTTGCTCCTTCATTAGAATATAAGTCCTCTGAGGGCAAGGACCATTTCATTTTTGTTTTTGAGTCCCCAGTGTCTAGCATAGTATCAAGAGCGGAGTGGATAGTTAATGTTTGTTAAGTGAATGATGAATAACCTCCAACTCAAAGGGTCTTGTCAATGACTAAATGTTACAGAAATATTTCTTAATGGATGGTTTCCCTCCCAGAATCCACTCTGATTAAAATCAGAATTTTGAAAGCAACTGATTCCAAGATGCACTCATCCTGGTGGGAATTCTAATCAGCCTTATACTTCTCCTGAGGAGGTCTCCAACCAAAATCACAAAAAGTACAGAATCTGAGAGTTAGAGGTGACCCTAAAGGCCATTTTGTCCCACTCATACAGGAAAGGCATCCCACCTGCAATGTATGTGACAAAAGGCCATCCAATCCCATCTTGGTGAATCTGCTGGGAATACCCAGGCCAGAACAGAAGACTTGGTTAAGCATATGGGGCCACTAGGAAGGATGACACAAGATGTCCTTGGAAAATGCTGCTTTTTTGCCTCAGTAGCTCTTGGTGTGTGTTTAAGAGCTTCAGAAGATGTTGGAAAGAAGCCTAGCGGTATATTAGAAACAGGACTAGACAAGGAGTCTGGAGATTCAGGTTCAAATCTTGTTCAATTCCATAAGCATTTGTTGGGCACCTGCCATGTGCCAGACACTTTGTTGGGCTCAGGAGATATGAACACCAAAATAAAACAGTCCCAATTCTCAAGGAACCTCTACCTTCTAGAGGAAAGCAACAGGCACACCGATTAGCAAATGCAAAGTAGCAGAATCCTTTCCTTCTTACTAGAAGTGAAAGACTATGGTGTCTGTGGATTCCACTTTTCTCACACAGAGGAGAGAGCACAAATCCTTGAGCACTTCAATAGATCTAGGGGCTTATAGATGACCACGTTCCTTCAGATGGTTTGGATTATTAAACCATCTAGGCCTTCCCCTTCTGCACGAATCTTCTTTGTGTTCTCTGGAAATTCTCCAAGGAATCTTTCTTGATGCAGTAACAGAGCCTTCCTTTGGATCTCTTGACAATCTTGAGATCAGATACAAATGGATTATGGGAACTATTCAATGATCATCCCTCTCCCTTGGGAAATTTCCTGCCCAGCACCATTCTCACTCCTGCATCTCTCTAATATCATCCTTCATACCATTCCTCTATATTTCTTTAATATTCATGATGACTCACATTTTCATAGAGTTCTGTGGTTTCCTAGGTGTTTTATAATCATTATCTCCTTTGATCCTCACAACCTAGTAAGGTAGGCTTAGAGATTATGAAAGAGGCTCATTATGGCAGTGTCAGAAGTGCCCAAGGTCACACAGTGGGAATCTTCTGAGCTAGAACTGGATCCCAAGTCCTCCTGATTTCATATCCAGCTCTTCATGTTCCACACCATCTTGGTTTAGTAGCATAATATCATTTCTATTGCCTTTTGGGTAACTGTCAACATTAATTCTTCACCAACTGACATTCCATGACTCATATCCATATAGACTTGCCAGGTGAATACCATTGTTAAGAAGGATGAAGACCTTTGTTTCAGAGAAGAACAAAATGGTCATTAAAGAATAGTCTGTTCTCCTCCCTCTGTTCAATTCTCTTCTCAGACCTCAGATTTTTTTCTGCAAAATGAGAGGATTGAACTGGTTTCCCTGTAAGGTCCCTTCCACCTCTAAATATATTGTCCCATAAGAGAAACCAAGCACAGAGACATCTATCTTTGTGGCTGCTGTGGTTCTGTGAGGATTTCAAGGAGACAAACCTCCAAGGCATCTTCCCTGTCCAAGTCATCAGATGATCCAAGCAGATTTCAAGGGTCCACAGGCCCAGAACATAGGGAGTTTCTCCTTCCCAAACAACAGACAGAACTTAGCCATAGTAGTGAGTTGTAACACAAGTGTCTGGGTGTGTAACCAGTGACTAGACTCATGAATAATGCACTGGCTCTGATGAGAGGATCACTCATATAACAAATAGTTACTAATAACTCAAGGCAACATCCTGTATCCTGGGAAAGAGAACAAGTGAATGATGGAGGGAAAGGAAATCTTAAGGCATATAAACTGTGTGTGAATATGGTATACCACACATCATATGCTGCCTGCAGATGTATTATCCATGAATATTATATGTATTTACCAGGAGCCCTCCTGTCACCTGGCTACATATGGTACCTGGTAAAATGGAAGGTTTCCTATTTTTTTCCACTGGGGAATGAAATGTGGTGAGTGCTGGGTTGGACTTTTCTTCCTCCATTATCTTCCAGTTTGAGTCCCTGGGGAAATTAAGGGTTTGCACCAAGCTATGTATGGCAATGGGTGGCCATAAGGACAGCTGAGTTTGAAGAAGGAGGAGTGACAGGAAAGAAGAGGGACAAGTGAGCTGAGATCAGAGATGTTGGTGGAGCAGGAAAAAAGGAGGATTTTAGTTTTAAAAAATGATGGATTCCCACCCTTAGAGCTGGGAGGGGCCTCAGGGGCTGCTAGACCCCTCCCCGACCTTACAGAGGAGGAAGCTGAGGCCAAGGGGAGTGAGGCACTCAAGGAGACATCAACGTAGGAAATATCAAAGGAGGATTTGAATCCAGGCCTTCAGATTCCAGAAGAGTTTTTCTAGCACCAAGGACAGAGAAAGCCCCACAACACTTGGAACTATTCCAAAGTGGAGCTGGATATCTTAGGAGCTATGGGGGACGTTAAGCAATCACTTATCAGTGTGCTGTTAGCCCTTTGGGAAGGTCTGGCTCCCGCTGAAGGACCCACAAACTTATTCCAAACCCTGAAGGTCTATGGTTCATGTCAGTCATGTTCATGTCCCCAAGTCTTCATTGACAGGTTAAGGGTAGGGCTGGTATTTTGTCTTTTTGTGTCCCCAATCCTTAGTGTAGTGCCTGGCACACAGTAAGCATTTAACATCTATTGACTGATAGATTAATCGATTTGGATTCTATACCTAGAGACTGTAAGCCCCTGGGGACAGGGACTGTCTTTTTCATTTTTTTCTTGATGGCACCAGGACCTAACACAGTGTGTGACATCCATTTAAGAAATGGATTTTGTGAATTGAATGTCATTGGAAAATTAGTGGAGAGGTTAGGAACATGAAGTTAGTGGGATCGTGAGCAAGAACAACTGAAAGCCCTAGAAGACAGAAACTGAATGAAGCTGGAATCTAACAACTTGTGACTTAAGACCTTGGCCCGCTGCTTTCCAGCCAACTGCTATTTATTCAATATTTCCTATATGCCAGGCACTGTGGAACACAAAGGACAATCCCTACTCTCCTGGGGTTCATAGTGTGATGGGGGAGAAAACATGTTAAACCACTGTATATGGACAAGGTACCCACAAGATACATTAGAGATCACTCTGGAGGGAAGGCATTAGCACGAAGGAAGGATGGGACAAGCTTCCTGAAGATGGACGAATTTTAAGTGAGGTTTGAAGTAAGCCAGGAAATGTCATTGGCCGGCATTCTATACCATTATTTAAATCAACATGCACACACAGTCACAAGCACAGACCTATCTACACAGCATTTTAATTCTCGACCTTAGCAGTAAAGGACAAAAAATAAACACCATTGAATCTTTGAGATAAAGGAGCTGTGTAATTAGAACACTTCATACTTAACCTGCTTGTTTTCCACTTCCAAATGATGGAGAGAAGGCTCTGGTGGAAATTCATATTTTATGAATTTTTTCTTCCCATTGGGCAAACAGCCCCCTGAACATTTCTTTTCATCTGCCCACATCTGGGCCCATGTTGTCAGTGTTAACACTTCCCCCCTCCATTCCTCTCAAAACGTGGGCTCAAACAACATCTGCTACCTCCTTCTCCAACAAGTTATCAAGGAAAAATGCCAGCAGAAGCAGGCTTCCTATTGAGAATGATTTTGTATGTGCAGGAACAATTATGCCTGCTGGTGCCAGGCCCACCAGTGGTACATTTCAATCTTCTGAACACATAGGCAAGAGAAGGCCTCAGGGGGCTGGAGGAAGTGCCTGCATCCATGAGCTCAATGGTTCAATTGGGAGAGATTGGAACTTGGAGTCACAGGGCCTGATGCTGGCTGCGCCACTTACAGGGATGATCATGGACAAAGAACTTCAGCTCTTTGAGGAAAAGTCTCTTATTAATAAAATGAGGGAATTAATTAGCTCCAAATCAGTGATCCTGTGATGATATTTGCAACATATTGTCAGAGTTTTGATAGGGACAATGTAGACTGAGAATCCTTCTGCCATCTTTAGCCCTGGAGAAAGTGCCCCCCTCAGAATTAGGGCATTGATCAGCCTTCACTCTTGCAGTAAAGATGAAAAGGCAGAAATCCCCAGGAGAAGAATGACCTCATGATGATGATACTCTTTGAAAGCAGCAGTCAGGGGCCAAGTCACATCCAAACTGTCTGCCCTGGCCATCAGAGAGATAAAAGAAGGGACCTGAATGATGCCCAGACCATCACTCTAAACTCTTAGGATGATCAGGAAGATTGCAGTCACCAATGACAGCCATTTATGGATCATAAAATCCCCTGGCAGGGTTTTTACTTGACAAGAATAAGATGGAACATAACTTTGCCATTTTCCCTGCATTATTCATAAGTCCGGGTGCTAAAGGCCCGGCAAGGGGTCAGTCACATGTTGGGACTCAATCTGCCTGCATGTGGCTGGAGATAAATTATTTGGTCTTAAAGCAGAGAGATGCAATTTGACTAATAAACCACTAGGTTAGCAAATAACACTTGGCTATTTATAATATTTATTATAGGTTGGATAAAGGGGTTTTCGTATAACTCAGTTACTCAAACATAGTAACCTAGACCCTGAAGGTTGGGGGAGAAGCTTGGTATAGGGGAACAAGAATGTCTCTGTAGTCAGAAAACCTGGGTTCAAATTCTGCCTTTGATACTCCCTGTATAACCTTGGTCAAGTTCTTCACCTCCCCAGGCCTTAATTTCCTTATCTGTAAAATAAGGGAGTCAGATCAGATGCCTTCTGGAGTCCCGTTGAGCTCAAGATCTATGAAGCTATGAGTGTCTAAAAGGATCAAAGAAACTTCCTGAAAGACTCAACTTTGGTCCTAACATTGTCTCACATTAGCCTACATTGCCATGCTGGTTACTCATGATTCTTCATTATGGCCTCTATTTTCCATCCAACCTGACCCACTTTTACTCCTCATGATGGACAGTCCATCTCTTGTTCTAAATGCATTGCATAGTGGTTTTCTTCCATGTAATGTTCCACGCACTCTATGGTCCAGTGATGCCAGTCTCAGTGTTGCTCCTCCCACTCAACATTCCATGTCTGTGACTCCAGCAGAGTCTGTGTCTTAGCAGATCCTCCTCATTTATGTCTCTCAGAATCCTTGACTTCTTTCCAGACTCAGGTCAAGCACTACCTTCTGTAGGATACCTTCCTCCTCCTCTCCTCCCATGCCTTTCTCTCTATAGTTACCTTCCATCTACTCTGTCTGCATCTTATACATGCCTAGATAGATATGCCTTGCTGCTGTTAGAATGGAAGCTTCCTGAAATCAGGAACTATTTCACTTCTGTCCTTGTAGCCCTAGCCTATAGCACAGTGTTTACCCCAGAGTAAGCACTTATTGTATGCTGAGTGATAAGCAACTTCTGTGGGCCTCAGTTTCCTCCTCTATAAAACAAGAGAATGTTAGAAGCAATGGTCTTTAAGGGCATTTTCAGCTCTACATATGTTCTCCCTTCCATATGATAGATATGATAGAGGCAATTACAAAAAAAAAGAAATTACATGCACACATATATGTGCATATACATACATATATGTATAGATAGATAGATAGATAGATAGATAGATAGATAGATAGATGGAGATATATAAATAGGTATGTTGAGGGATGAAAGTAATATGAAAACAAAGATATACATTTTTTCCTAAATAAAAGTTATAGACAATAGCAATCTTCAGCAATATCAGTCATTTAATAAACCCCCCATTTTTAAATCAACAATGCTAACAAATCCCCGTTAGTTTCAGTGGCAATAACCTGGTGGAAGAGCTTGGCACTAGAATCCAGATTTATTCATCCCTAGACCAAGGCTCTGCCAAAAAGCTTTGGACTTCCCACAAATCTATTGAGATGCCATCCTATTTAAGCTTGGCTCTCTCCATCTCTTTTCTTTTTTCTTTCGTGCCCCAGTTTCAATTCCTGCTCTACCTCTCTCGGTATTCTCTTCACCCTCTTTCTTAGCCTCTTCTCTTTTTCACCAACACACCCCTGAACAGAATTCTTTCCAAACTACTCTGTCCCTGTATCCCTTTCTTCCCCCATCCCATCACATCCTAACCCAGCTTTCTTCTCTCCTCACTTTATGCTATTTCTACCTCTCCACCCCCTCATGCTACATGACATTCAACCCTTTATTGCAGTGTGCAAGAGAATAGAAACACTTGTAAAAGGCAGCCTTTGTTCTTTTTACTGAAACTGTGAAATAGAGAGATCAGGAATCTTTCTAGAAATGGAACTCACAAGTCCGTCCCAGTCCTATACCCAACCAAACTTTGATGTATAATAAAAAGGTCAACTCGTTCTGTTCAGAAGCCTGGGGTTGAGCAGGGCAGTTTCTACAGAGATGGCCCTTGCCCTAGGATAATTTATGTTAACATTGAAAAGTGGCTTGACCTCCCAAGGAAGCCAGATGCTCACTGAATGACAAGAAGGAACTCACGGGACTAATTTACTTCAGCATTTGGATAAAGGCTTTAGACCTTTCCTTTGTGAATCTATCCTTTAAGAACAAGCAACATATTTTTGTGAGATAAAAAATAAGCCAAATAATAACTAAGGTGGGGCAACTGTGGCACAGCCCCAGGGAGTTTGGAGCAGACACTGACAGCATTTTATATCCTTAGCAGAATGAAGACACCTGAGCTCAGCATCTAGTTAGCAAAAATAATGAGACAAAATAGGAAGCTACCCATTCCAAATCCTGCTTTCCTACCACCACAAGCTCATGGCATCCTAAATATCTCCTGGCCACTGTGCCATCCCCAATAACTAAGACCAAGAGTCATTTTGTGACTCATGCCTCTAGGACAAAAAAATATTGTTAATTAAACCTCTAGACGTAATTCTTGTTTAGTATAGAATATTATCACCATCTTGTTAAAATCTCAGACATGCCAATATAGAAGGTTTAGAAAAAACCAACAACAATATATGGTTTTCAACAGTTTCTTGACTGCATCAATGTGGAAATTGACTTCATTAGGACTGATTACAACCTCTCTATGCCTTCTCATTCTCGGTTCCATAGAGAGCTCCTCTTCCATCAGAGACTTTACAAAGGACATAATGTAAGGAAATGGCAAATATCTTTGGCAAACATATGTATCCATCTTTTATGTCATGCTTGGTATAGTATCTAAGCACTTGAAATGAAAGTTCATCAAATTATAAGGGGAAGTAGATAGCAAAACTATTATAGTTGGGGATGACATGTTACTTTAAAACACAAACAAACCTAATAAAATGATAAATAAGGACATATAAAACCTGAATAGAATTTTAGAAGAGTTATATATGATAAAATTCTAGTTTTTACTGATTGAATGGGTAAAGAAAGGAATACACATACTTCTCAGCTACTAATGACATCTTTACAAAAATTAGCCATATGCTTGAACATAAGATCTTTAAAACATGCAGAAAAACTAAAACACTGAACATATTTTTTTAATGACACTATATAGGATGAAATCAAGATGCTGGAGTAGAAAGACACACATACACTAGCTCCGAACCCACAGCCCATAAAATATCTGTAAAAAAGAACTCCCAACAAATTCTGGAGCAGCAGAAGCCACAGAACAACGGAGCAGACGAGATTTCTGTTCCAGAGAGCCCTGAAAACAGACACCAAAGGTCCATCGCACTGCAGACCCGGAGCCGAGCCCAGCCCTGCCACGTGGCACCGAGAGGAGCAGATCCAGGCAGGCTTCAGGGACAGAATCTCCAGCAGCTGCACAGGTCTCTTCACCCACGGGTCCCAAAGGTTGGTGAGAGGGTCTTCTTGGCTTGCCGAGAGGGGAGTGGGGTGCCCCCATAACTCAGGCCCCCTCAGGAAGAAGCAGTGGAGGCAGCAGCAGACCAGGGCTCCCCAAGCAGGCAGGAGCCTGGATCCTTTGTTGAAGGTCTCTGCATAAACCCCCTGAGGGAACTGAGACCCATAAGGCGGCCCTGCCCCCACCTGAGCACCTGAACTTAATCTCACTCTTAATAGCAGCCCCGCCCCTGCCAAAAGCCCTCAGGCTGGGAAGCAGCATTTGAATCTCAGACCCCAAGTGCTGGCTGGGTGGATCTGGAGGTGAAGTGGGTGTGAAGAGAGTATTCAGAAGTCAAGTCACTGGCTGGGAAAATGCCCAGAAAAGGGAAAAAAAAATAAGACTATAGAAGGTTACTTTCTTGGAGAACAGGCATTTCCTCCCTTCCTTTCTGATGAGGAAGAACAATGCTTACCATCAGGGAAAGACACAGAAGTCAAGGCTTCTGTATCCCAGCCCACCCAATGGGCTCAGGCCATGGAAGAGCTCAAAAAGGATTTTGAAAATCAGGTTAGAGAGGTGGAGGAAAAACTGGGAAGAGAAATGAGAGACATGCAAGTAAAGCATGAAAAACAAGTAAACACCCTGCTAAAGGAGACCCAAAAAAATGCTGAAGAAAATAACACCTTGAAAAATAGGCTAACTCAATTGGCAAAAGAGGTTCAAAAAGCCGATGAGGAGAAGAATGCTTTCAAAAGCAGAATTAGCCAAATGGAAAAGGAGGTCCAAAAGCTCACTTAATGACCCTATATAATAAAGTTACAATCTATAAAAGGACAATGAAGAAAGAATTGAAGTTTAAAGACTAAAATCACATAAATCTAAGTAATTTATGAGTCAAATATCAAATACAGAAACAATAGATCATTTCACTAAAGAAAAGCAACAATGACGTAATATAACAAAACTTAGAATGCTGCCAAAGTAATTCTTTATATTTCTAAACATATCAACAAAAGAGGTAAAGAATAAATTGGTGAATTGAGCATACAACTAAAAAATAAGAAAAAAAATGTAAAGTTCTCAATAACAAACAAAATAGAATTCTAAAAAAGGTTATCAAAATTTTAAACAAAAAGTTAATTTAAAAAAACTAGGATTTTTTGTTTTTACAAAAAATAATCTAATAAAATAGGTAAATCAATATCTAATTTGTTTTTTAAAGGGAAAACCAAATTATCTAGATTAAACAATGAAAAATGAGAATTCACAAAAATTAAGAAATAAGGGGAAATACTAGAAAAAACTTTGTCTATATGTCAACAAAATGAAAGAGGTAAATATTATTTTAAAAGTTAGGTTAACAAAATAGAGGAAACAATCCCACCTCAGAAAAACAAATTAAACATGCCATTAAAAAAAAAAAACTCTAAGTAGAAAAAAAAGTCTATTTCCAGATGGATTTCCAAATGAACTCCAACAAACATTCTAAGAACAATTAATTCTAATATTCTATAAATCGTTTGCAAAAACAGGGAAAGAAAAAGGTCTACCATGCTCCTTTAATCAGACAAACATGGTCTTAATTGACAATTAAATTAAGGAGATGTAAAACAACAAAAGAAAACATAACAACAACATCCCTAATTAAATCAAACAAAAAATATTGAGTAAATATTAACAAGGCAGTTAGAGCAATATATTTCAAAAACTGGATTCTCTGAATAGACTGGATTTGTACACAAAAAAGGGTGTTATTTCATATTAGGAAAACTGTAAGTATAGCAAACCATATTAATAACAAAAACAACGAAAATCACATAATTATATCACAAAAAGTTTTTGATAAAATGCAACATGGTTTTATGTTAAAAAATATTTAAAATCATAGGGACAAATGAACTGTTCTTTATTATGATAAAAAAAATCTAAGACCAGAAGCTAGCATTATTTCTTATTAAAGAACATCAAGGATCAGTAAAGTAGATATCCATCAGGCCGGGAATACTAAACAAATTATGTTATACAAATGTAATAGAATATTATTAAAGTGCAAGTAAAAAATAAAACAAAAGGGAAAGTTTTGGAGAAACCTAGGAAAACTAGTAGGAACCAGTCCAGAGTAAAGTAAGTGGAAACCAGACAATGATTTATGTAATAAATCATTGATATAATACATAATTGTGAAGAAGAACAACTGAAAGAATTAAGAATTCTGATTTACACAATGATTGATTACAATTTTAGAAGACCAGTGATGGAGCTTACTTCCCATGTCCAGCAGAGAAGCAATGAATTTTAGGTACAGAATGAGACATATATTTTTGCATATGGCCAACAAACAGATTTGTTTTGCATCAATACATATGTTTATTATTAGAGAGGACTTTCTATTTCTGGGAGGGGAGTGGGTTAGAGGAAAAGTGGATATTGATAGTTTTAAAGAAGAAAAGAAAGGAAAGACTGCCAAAGACTCATTTATAGTCCATGGCAGAGAGAAGGAATTTCTAGTGTCTCCCTCCTCTTATCTTTGATTTATTCTGTATGTAGCTTGTTTTTATGTAGCCATTTGCACTCACTCCCCCACTGCCCCCATTAGAATGTGATCTATGATAAAAATATCTTTCCAAGACCAAAGCTAGTATTATTTGTAATGACCTTTCTATGTCTTTTGCCTTTTTAGTATCCCTACCACATAGTAAGCATTTAATGAATGTGATTTGACAGAAAGATTGACTGATTGAGAAGGGGATAAAGACAGAGAAGTATTCAAACTATGTTAAATTTGTTTTATTTTTTAAAAATAAGGTACACCTAGCGGGGGAAACTATACATAACACAAGTTAGTAATTTCATATATTCTTATTGGACTTTTCTTCGTACATTGAGATGTTCCTGTTTGTTGATGTTGATGTTATACGATCATTGTAAGAAAGAAAAAAATGTAAACAATGAAAAAAATTTTAAAAAGAAAAATAAAATCCCCTTGTAGAAATGATAAAACAAAATAATGACCTTATATCAGTAGATTCTTAGCTTTCATGGTTTTTTTTTTTATTTGGAATTGATTGGAATGTTTTCTCTGAAGTTAATGGTCTCACTGAACAAGGAGAGCTGATTCTGAAATGAGACCCTCACAACTAACACATCATCTTCTGGGGGTTCATCTTGATGACACCAACCATGAAAGCACATGTACCTGTGGTTGGGAGGTTCTTATCATTGTCTTCATGGACTCTCTTGAGTATATTCTTTGCACCAGATGTTGGTAAAGAAGCCACAACTATCTCTATGGTGTACTTTTTGCTTCTGCTGTTAGGAGCACTGTGACTTAGGATGATCAAATGCCTCATGAACGACATTTCCTAATGCCTTTGGGCCCACAGTGAAATCACCTCCTCTGTGTATTTGCTCCTTATAAGGAAAACATGGGAACTATCCTTCCATTTGACTGAAATGTCCTCATGGTTCAACCTTCTGGTTTCATTGAGAGTGAAAATGTTGATATAAATCAAGACCAGCTCCTTCAGTAGCTTCATCTCCTCATCAGGTGCTGGACGAAGACCTCACACTGAGACTTCCACTGGCTAATGCTTTCAAGAGTATGTAAACATTAGGGTCTTTAGCATATTTTGTCCCTTTTGCTAGCTGTCTGGTACTCTCACAGCAGAAGCAGAAAGTGGGCAGACATGAATGAGTACCATTGGGTAGTTTTCTTCATATCCTGGGTTGTCATGACTAAAGAATTCAACATGAATCCACCTAAAGGTGTACTTCGTGTGACTGATCCTTGGACCTTAGACACAATCTGTCATTGGACCATTCCTGGAAGCTTCTTCAGCTTGGTAACATTTACCAGAAATTTTACTCCACTTGCACCAGCTTCAAGAACTCAGCTTTTCCTGCACATTTGGTGGAAGCATCGGAGAAAGGGTTTGCTTACCTTGGGATCAGGAGCAGCAACGGAAACATCTGGTGGAAGGAGTTTTGGATTCAGAGGCCCTTGCCTTGACATCTCTCCCTCCATTGACCTTGGCAAGTCACTCAGCCTCTGTGGACTTCAGTTTCTTCTCATGTAAAATGAGGTTGGACTCATTAGATTGTGAGCTTCATGAGACAAGGTCTTTGCCTCTCTTTATAACACCCTCAATTAAGACAGTGCCTGGTACTTCAATAAATGCTTATTTATTTAATGAAATAGTTGTTGAGTTTTAGTTCAGACCTGTATGACTCTCTGTGACTCCATTTGGGATTTTCTTGGCAGAGATTCTGGAGGGGTTTGCTGTTTCCTTCTCCACCTCATTTTACAGATGAGGAAACTGAGGCAAACAGGGTGACATGACTTGCCCAGAGTCACACAGCCAGAAAGTGTCTGAGGTTGGATTTGAACTCAAGAAGGAGTCTTCCTAACTCCAGGCTCAGCACTCTATCCACTATGCTATCTATATGCCCCAACTGGGATAGAATACCTCTCAAATCCCTTTCAACTCTAAATCTATGATCTCATGAATTTAGTTCCTTGGCTATTTTACGTTTTAATTAGGGATAATGCTAGGCCATAAATTTACCATATTTTACATATTTATTTTTTTAATAACCCAGAAGCAACTCAAATCAACAAGAGTATATATCTGGAGATTTTCACCATTTCCCAGGATGATGAGCAATAGCTGAAACTCTAATCCAAAGAATAAATTGAATTTAAGATGAGATTGTTAATAAATGACCTTCATGTCATAACATTCTCTGTTGTCAGTGGAAAAACCTTTTTATAATAATAAGAGGGGGAAAAATGTTCAAAGCTCCTTCTCTTTAAAAAGATGGGAGATTTTCATCTGTCTAAGAGATGTTTTAAACGCACTCATGCCAAGACTAGCAGGGAAGGGGAGAAGGGAGAGGACTAGGGGGCCACTTATGGTCCTTTTCAGGCCAGTGAGGCCATAATTCTAATCAGCCCCTTAAATAGCAAGGATCTGGCAAGAAAGAGATTAATGAGTTGATATTAGAAAAGAACCTTTTCTAGCTTGTTCCTCACTACATTGGGACTCTGATTATAACAAGTCCACTCTTATTTCCTCCCTACTTACTCTGGGTCTTTTTTTTTTTCCACTTTTTATTAGGGATGAGTCATAAAGAACAGATTTTTTCTTCTAATTCTCATAATTTCTTTTTACCATATAAAAGAGACTCTTAAATTTTGTTGGACACCACTGAGTAACTCCCCCTACCTGGATCTAATTCTTTATTCATATCAATTGGTGAAAACTGAAACCAGGTTCCACTCTACTCTCAATTGGATCTTGTAACAGGAATCTTTGTTTCTGATGGATAGCAGAGATAATCTGCTCTTAATGCTCCCCTCCCCCCAATTACTCTGGCTTTCCCTTGTATATGCTATGTATTTGTTATTGCTGCTCTGCAGTAAAATGTAAGTCTTTTGAGGGCAGGGGTAATTTAATTCTTGCCTTTGTATCACTAGTAGAGTACCTGGTATATATGGTTAATGCATTTTTATTGAAATGAATTTTAAAACTTCAAGGCAATTCTTGTGCCATGTAAAATGAATTTGTTTGAATTGGCTGCTCGATCTCTCCTCTCTTATAGCTCAAGTTTAAAGTTCACAATTCTTTCATGGTCAGTTGCTCTAAACATTTTGAGATCTCATCAAGGAATATGTTCCCTATAATTATGCTAATTGCAATTCTTTTGCACCTGCCCATCCTGTGTGACTTTTTCCTTGTCCTCAAATAATTTCATCATCACATGCTGGGGAACTTCCTTGCTTTCTCCTGACACAGAGAAGATACCAACGGAACACTTGACGTTCACCAGCTACCCTATGCACACTCTCTGTGTGACCAGATCATCTTCTCCTCCTGTCCTACATTACTATTGTTTTTCCTTGGAGTTCTTCTTTGGATCTATGTCGCAATCAACTCACTCCTACCATGCCCCTCTCTATTGCCCTCTGGGTGCCATTCATTTTCAATTTTTCAAAGATTGTTGTGTTCCATGTCAAAACCTGGAATGTCACACAGCACTAGTAGAAAGAAGCAATAAAGTTATGGGTCCTTGTTTCTAGAAGTTTTGGGGAAGAGCTTTACAATATCCTAAAGACAACTCAGAGTACTCTACTCCTGTTGAATTCTGCATCCAACTTCTTGGCTGTATGTATCCAACCAAAAGACAAGCTCCATATGTTATTTATTCAACAGTGTGTCATAATCCAGGAAAACACACATTCTTTTCCACTTGGACTTTCTAGTGTGGATAGCTAGACTAACCTCTCCAAGGAGACTGCAATGTTCCAGGGCTTGATGCAACCAGTACAATTTCAACTTCAAGAAGGAGCATCTGAATGAATCTTTCACACGGAATTAATCCCTCTTTGACTTGGATTGTGTGCCACTCCATCCCAGTAGCCAACACCTATCTCCTTGTTTTGTGTGGTAGGAAATCTAATTCTCATTGAAAACAGTTCAGCTACCATTAAGAAGGCTCAGTACTTGGGTTTTAAATAAGAGAACATCCTTGTGCTTTTTTGGAAGGTGAAATGTTGAACTTGTAGCAACAATTGAAGGATACCATCATTTAGATTTGAAAAAATGATCTTACCACATATCTCCCCTAATAGAAGTATATAACCCATTGTTTCAATCTATCTAGAAAGAGTTAATAAAAATGCATTCATCAAATAGTAGAGACTGTTATTGTATATTGTACTATAGAGAGAGACAGCATGGTAGAGCAGAGTACTAGGCTAGGATTCAGAAACTCCTGGGTTCAGATCCTACCTTTGAATCTTACTGGCTGAGTAATTATGATCATCACTTAAAATGTCTGAGCCTCAAGAAACTCTCTAGGATTTATGAGTCAGCATTGTGATGTGACTATCAAAAAAGGCTAATTGATTTTGGATGGAATTAAGAGAGACAGGGCTTTCAGGGACAAGGAAGTCACATTCCCTCTGTACATGTCATCATCAGACCACACCTGGGACATCAGGTCCAGGTCAGCTAGGAAGTCTAGATAGAAAGGCTGTCATAATGGTGAATAATTTAGATGAAAAAGAAAAGAAGGCCCAAGAGAGAGCCTTGGGGGATGCCCACAGTTTCAGGATATGATTTAGATCAAGATCCCTCAAAAGAAAGGGAAAAGTCAGATAAGTAGGAGGAAAATCAGGAGAGACCAATGTTATAAAAACATGTACAGAAAAGGATGATCAATAGGGTCAAAGGCTGCAAAGAAGTCAGGAAGGAAGACTATGCCCTCTCTTAAGACTTTTCTTCCTCAGGCTAAATGCATCCAATTCTTTGAGCTGATTCACTGGTGCCCAGGACCTCAAGGCCCTTGACCATCCTCTTGTCTGTCCTCTGGGCATTTTTCTTCTATGAATTCTTTTCAGTTATTTGTTGGACTAGGTGATCCATGAGGTCTTCTCCAACTCATTTAAGAGATTCTATTAAGTGACTATAATAGATGGAAGTTACATATATTTTATAAAGTATTTGTTTAGTTCAATGTACTCTGAGTGTATTCTTTTGCTCGTTTTCATCAAAAAAACAATCTAGGTAGTTCAAGGTTGCAAAAACAAAAAGGCCCAGGATTCTCTCTACCCCTTCACACATAATACCTGTGGATGTAACCAACAGCATCATAAATTTACAACAAGAATTATAATATGAACCTGTAAAGCAATATTTTTATCCCTAGTTATGGTGATGGTATAAATCAAGAATAAAACTTGAATAGTCAATACATCATCAAAGTCCCAGAAGAAAAATAATATTGCATAATAATGATAAGGCAAATAATGAAGGTGAGCCATTAATCTTCATGGAACATGGTGGAATCATCTGCCTCCCCTGGGCACTTGGCATAAATGCTTAAGTCCAGAAAAAGTGGGCTGGTGTTTACATGATTGAATAGTAGGCAATAAGCTCCCCAAGGATAAACTGAATACAATCTTCTGTCCTATATGGTGCCTGTTCTTAGTAGGTTCTTAGTAAATATTGTGAAATGCAAGAATGAATGAATGAAATGGTCATTTGCAGTTCTGGAGAAGGGGGCTAAGCCAATATGTTGCTGAGAAACTTTCTACCCTATGGGCATACTTAGAAACTTGGAGAGGTGTTTTTCTTTCTTCTCTTCCAAGGCCAATTGAGCTCAGTTAGGCTTCACATAATATGAATTGAAGGCAAAGAGGAGAATTTTCCTGGATGTCTCTTCATTAGATGTCATTGCTTGTTTTTCACTGTAATCCCATTGGCTTTAGAGAGGAGAAGGGTGACCAAAGAGTGGGAACTGCAGGGAGGAGATGGCATTTTGCTTGACATAAGGAACTTCCCAACAATTAGTGCTGAGCTGAATGACCATAGGATGTCCTATCACAGGACACATTATACATCAAGCCATCAGACCTCAGGAGAGGCTGGGATGTGCTGGGGATGTGGAAAGGCCCTACGAATCAGGTCCTGGAGAATCCCTTCATTCTAGAAACTCACTCCAGCCCTGGGAATCACCCTTTGGATGGGTCCTGGGCCCCTGCAGCTTCTCCCTCTGATTGGATGGTTTTTCCTAGTACCTCCTTTGAAGAAAGATGCCCAGGCCAGAGGCCAGCCATGTTTCCATTTCTCACCGGACTGCACTAAGGCCTCCTCTATCATGGCCCCCTCACCAGGGAGCTTCTCAGAAGGAGGTGAACCTCCTTTCAGCTCTTTTGAGAAGTCTTCTTCCATCAGAAAGAAAGCTTCTTGGGGACCCAAACTGTCTTCCTTTTGGCTTATGTTTGTATCTCCAGCACTTAGCACACTGTTGCTAGAACATATTAAGTACTTAACTAAGTACTTAGGACTTAGAATTAAGTACTTAGCCTAGAAAATATTAAGTATTAAGTACTTAACAAATGAGCAGCATGGTATAGTGAAAGAGTGGACAGTGATACTGGTAGACTAGCATGGTACAGTGAATTCAGCATCAGAGGTTCTGGGTTCAAATCCCACATTGGCCATTTACTGCCTATATGACCTTAGGCAAACTGATTAACCTTTCTATCTTCTATAAAATGAGGGGGTTGGACTAAATTTCCTCCTTTTGGGGGCCACCTTGCTTCTCACTTTTTTCCCCTTCCTTCTCTTAATTCTTCTTCCAACCCTTTGTCCAGTCAGGCTTTATTGGGAAATAGATTAGAAGAAAAATCAGTAAGGTGACTCTTTCCTCTTGGCTTCCTTTCACCCCCCTGGATAGGATAGCCAGAGAGGGGGAGAAAAATGACAGTTCATACTTCTTGGATGAGCTAGGAGCTGTCATCTAGAATTCTTTTGGTAAGGGGGGATGATCAGTCCTTATGACATAGCCTGACCCTAAATCCTAAGGTCCTTTGGGCTTTAAAATTTTCCTGGTTACAGTTGGGGAAACTGAGGCAGACAGAAGTTAGGTGATTTTCTCAATCTGAGGCTTGATTTGAACTCAGTGCCCGTTAAGTGCAATGTCTTCTGATCTCCTGTATGTGCTAAGGACCATCTCTGTCATTACTAAACTGTGGAAACTTTAAATATAGAGAAATATGACTGCTCCGAGTACAAAAAATGGGCTTGGTCAAGCTGTTAGACATGCCCAGGGGAAAATTCCTTGGATCTGCCCAATTCCTTTTGAAGATGGATACTTTGTCACTGGGGTGCCCACAGGGAATGGAAATGTTAAGTATCATGAGGACACTAAAACATAAATGGGGTAAGAGGTTGAGGGAAGTAAAGAATTCCATCTGCAAAATGTTACCATGTTCTCTTTCTATGAAGCGGGAATAATCATGCCCACCATTAAGTAATGTTTATAATAACTGATCATTTTATTTTCAGTCCTCTCCCTGATGATATCAATTATGCCACATACCAATTATCAACAAAGAGTTATTAAATGACCACTTTTTACATGACACTATGCTAGATGTTGGTGGAACAAAAATAAAACTGGAACAGAAATTATCCCTGCAAAGGGAATAAATAGCACTTCCAGTCTTCAAATTATGTCATCAAAATTATTTGACACTGGTTAAAAAATCAAGAGCTATCTCAATGGAAGAGACTATACAGGGAAAAGCTAGGGGAAAACCACAGAATTCAATAATCCGGTTTTATATACTCCCTCCCAAATATTCAAGAGGGAATTCCCTCCTTGATTAAAAACTCCCAGAAAAACTAGTAATATGGCAGAAATTAGTTTTAGACCAATACCTTGTATCATATTCCACAATATAATCTAAATGGTATACACAACTATAATAGTAAAGATCGTACCACAAAAAAAAAAAAAAAATAGAAGAGAAACAGACCATATACCTTTAACGGATATGGACAGGAGATGTATTCTTAATCACATAAGGGATAGAAGCCATTATAAAATATATAACAGACAAATATAATTACAAGAAACCAGAAAACTACTGCACAGATAAACATTACTTTATCCAGGTGTAGCACCAATGCAATACCCACAGCTACCCCTATGGATATGCATGTGTATTTCCAGGGACATTTATTTAAACTCAGAAAGCCAAGTCCATCATAGTAACAAAGAAATATCTAACACATTATCAATGCAGGGAGCACAGCCATGCTCAAGTCTTCCCTCCATCAGGCCTCCCCACAAACAAGCTCCCTTAGGCAAAATCACTCCCTCTCTCACTCAGGCTATCTGTTCTGCTCTACCTGCTCTCTCTGCCTCAGCTCCACCTCACTCTCTCTTCCTGCTGCACCCCTCCTGCTCCACCCATTTGGCAAGATTCTCCCACCACAAGCTCTATGTGACTCAGAATGTGGGCTGGGGCAGAGCTCAAAGCAAGTCACATGGGCCTATTAAGGGACAGGGAAGATTTTCAAATTCCCTTACCATTACATTAGGATAAGAAGAAAAGCAGTTGAATGGGAGAAAAAATTCAAGAGACAGTTATATAGATAGAGAAGAGGAAAGGGAGAAAAGAGAAAGGAACAAAATATATATTAAACATTTACTATGTGGGAGGCATTTTATAAATATTAGTTAGATTAATTCTTATAACAGTCCTGGAAGGCAAGTTCTATTGCTACTTCCATTTTACAGTTAAGGAAACTGAAGCAGGCAGAGGTTAAGTGACTTATCTAGAGTCACACAGCTAGCCAGTGTCTAAGGCCAGATTTGAACTAAGCCTTTCCTGACTCCAAGGCCCAGTGTTCTATGCGTTGTGGTACCACCTATTTATGCCATGCATACTAACATCTATGTAGTACCTGCAGGGTGTGAAGTGAAACCTCAGGGTTATTTTCATTTCCATTTCTCTTATCATTAGTGATTTGGATTCTTTCCTGGGGTTGACAATAGCTTGCAATTCATCTTTCGAGAAACCTGTTCATGTCCTTTGACACATCAATTGAGGGCTAGAAACATCATCTATGGAAGTGTACTACAGCTAACCCGTAGTACAACAACCAGTGGATGGAACACCAGGCTATCACGAATCTCAGGGTAGATGGAAATGACCTCAGAAGCCAACTAGTCAAAACACCTCAATTTATAGGTGAGGAAACTGGGGCTCTCAAAGGCTCAGTAACTTGTCTATAATCAAAATTTCAGTGTAAGAGGTAGCATTTGAACTCACATTCTCTAACTTCAGAGACTACTTCTACCAAAACAAATATCTACCAATCAAAACTTAATTTCAAGAAATAAGAGAGCTGCATTATTCCTTATTAAGGGGACCCTGTGCTTTGGACCAAGATGAACATGGTTCAAGGTTCATCATTGGGAGATCCTGGCCAATAATGAGAGGGTTTAATCTCCCTTTCTTGTATGCTTTATTTGTGTTATAGACCTTGATCCTGAAGCCATGGAGGTAGGGGGTGGGAAATACTAAAAGCATTGTTTTGCTCTATCTAAAAACATAGGTTTTACTCCTTTGTACAGGATCCTCAACACAGAGAATAGAAAGGGACACTCAATGTATAATATAGATCAGGTATAGGTCAGCTATTTATTATCTCAACACAGTAGAAATACTAAACAGAGAATGTACAAGCACGCTGATTGAAAAACTGAAAGAGCAGCTGTAGTAACATTAACTACTGTTTTATTCTCTTAGGAGACTGATACTTAAAAAACAGCACATGCTGCCATGTGCCAGATGTTGAAGAGTGATTTCTTTTTTCTCTGCAGTGTTCAAGCAATTTCCTTTAAGTTCCATGTCTTCAAGGAATCCAAGTCAAACCTGTCAGTGGTCATCCTCCTGACAGGGAAACTTCCTCTGCTGCTAGTCACTTCTGACCATGAGACCAAGTATCCCTAGCCCTCTGTAACTTCAAAGCTGTACATGACTATCATAGGATCACAGTTCAGTCACCTATGTTTGAGTAAGAAACACAAAGCAGAAAGACTTCCAGGGGCACCAAAGCCCAGGCTCAAACTTACCTAAACCCACACCTGAGCATTCACTTAGATAATGCATTCATAGTTCAATACTTCTCCTGGGTTGCGAAGAAGGACAGCACTCTGCCCCTTACCTCTAATGTGAAGTCTGGAAAGGGAGAGTCACATTCCACATGAGAGAGTGGAAGGAAGAGAGCAAACCAGAAGGGGATTGTCTTTTGTAAAATGAAGCAGCCACACCTACCTTACTGCCCCGAGGCTTAGAGACCAATTAGGAGATTGATTGCTAAATCATCTCAAAGCCACCTGAGTCCTCTGCACTGAGCCAGTGCATCTACTATGCAGCAGCAGTTGGGGCTAATCTGAGCATGTCCCTTGAAATCCATTTCCTGTAATATACACAAAATAAATACAGAAAGGCAAGATGCATTTTGGAGGAAAGCCCTAGCTTAGGAGAGGAGTATCATAGAAGTTAGCCCTTGAGCTAAGTTTTGCAGGAAATTGTGAATTCTTGGAAGTGGAGGGAAGGATGGAGAAGGGTTTGTTCAAGGTGATCCAACTACTAAAGAAAAGAGAAAGAATTGGAACCCTGTCCCTTCAACTTCACAGTGACTACCCTTTCCACCAGAGCACATTAATGTAGCCTACAGGGAGTTCTTGTATTCCAGAAGGGGTGGGGTGGGGTATTGTCCAGGAACAGAGGCCAAATTAAAAGTATTTAAATGAAATCAAAATTTCCATAAAACAATATTACAATAGGGTGTTGGACTCTTTTAAAAAATGCCTAATGTCCAAGAAGCACAAATTGTATTAAATCCCTTATTTAATCAGCTACAAAAGCTACAGTAGTTCATGCAAAGTTTCCCCCAGGTAGTTATAAATGAGTTAAGCAGGCAATAACAGTAGCCAACCACAAAGACTTGGATTTAATATGAGACATCACCACACTCTCCTGCAGGAGTTTAAAATGTAGGTGATACCTTTGGTTTTTCCATCACATGCATTTGTCAATGTATCCCTCTCCTCCCCCAGAGGACATTCTTGCCTTCTTCGCATATCTTCTTTCATATTTTACTGGAACAAATCAGACTGCCCAGAATTATTTTTTTAATTAGGGCCACAGGAGTCAAGGGGGGGGGGGGGGAGCTTCCTTGAAATGACTTGGAGACACTAGGATACTTAATGCCCTTTTTGAGAAACCAGTTACAGGATATGTGTTGGTAATTGTAAAATTATGTCAGAGGTGAATTCTATCTAGTGAACAGTTATTTATTAAGCACCTACTATTGCTCCTCTACTACTACTACTACTACTATTACTACTACTACTACTACTACCTCTACCTCTACTATGACTATAGCAACTTACAAATTGCATTTCACTTTATTATATCCTGGAAGGTAAGTATTATTACTGCTCTCATTTGACAGATGGGGAACCTGAGGGAGACCAAGGCCAAGGAACTTGCTCGTCATCACACAGTTAGTAAGTATTGTAGGCCAAATTTGAAAGAAGTCTTCTGGATTCCAGGTCTGGAGCTCTCTTCCCCATGAAACCTTCCTGCTTCTGTGTGAAGGGTTGTACAAGTGGCTCTAGAGTGTCATTATTGAAATTATAACAAGTCCAGGATGAGGGCGAGGATAGTCCCATCATTGTTTTCCCCAGTTAGATCTGATCTGGGGTATTGTGTACAAATAAGGGGGCCATATTTTATACAGGACTTAGGCAAACTGGCATGTTTCTGGAGATGGCAGCTAGGATGGTGAGACCTAACTGGAGGTCATGCTGTGCAGAGATCTGTTGAGGAAATTAAGGGCTATTTAGCCTGCTGAAGAGAGGTTATAGAGTGGAGGAGGGAGGAGAAGATGATGCCTGTTTAAGTTGAGTGTGTGTGTGTGTGTGTGTGTGTGTGTGTGTGTGTGTGTGTGTGTGTGTGTGTGTGTGTAAGAGAGAGATGACTTTCTCCATTTGGCTAGTGAGGGCAGAAGTAGGAGGAATGTGAAAAACTACATAAAGGTGATTTTAGGTGTGACACCAAGAAAAAACCAAACTATCTGATCAACCAGAACTCTCCCAAGGTAGGATGGGCTACATTACAAAGAAGTAGGGTCCCTGTCTTTGGAGGTCTGAAAATAGTCTGGATGACCACTTGTTGGGACCCTTATAAATGAGAGTCTTGGGCAGAGATACATTGAGTTAGATGGACTCTGAGATCCCTTTTAACTGAAATTCTCTGATCAGAGGAAAAAGACACCATCACAAGAAAATAGATGAAAAATACTGGGAAGCCCAGACGTCAAAGAGGAAGGCTTACTTAAGTCTATAAAGTAATGAGTATTATGGGCAAGATTCAGCAAATGCTGGTGTGTTGCAATGAGGGTATACCTCCTCAAGCTTTAAAGAGATAACCTCAGGACAAAGAAAAAAAGCCTGCTACTTCTCACAACAGATAACACATAGACCTCCCTCCTCCTGCTTCCAGGATGCCTTCATGTTGTGGCTTCCTCTATTAGAATATAAACTCCCTGAGAATAAGAATTGCCTTGTTTTGGTTTTGTTGTGTTTTGGTTTTGTATCACACTTACCAGAGTACCTGGAATATAGTAAGCACTTAATAAAGTTTCTATGAATCTATACCCTCCTGAAGAAAGAGGGTCAAACTCTAGTGAATATCATGATAACTTTCATGGATCCATGATCTCCCTAGTGTGGGTAATCCCTGTGATGATTCACCTTGCAGCCCATAAGCCCTCTCTGATCCTGGGCAACTCTTTCCTATCCCTTCTCATGAATTTTCCACAGGGTATCTGCTGGGAGTCTTCCTGTCAATCTTTCTGCCATTTTCTGGGGCCTGTGGCTGTCCATTGCAGACTTCCTAATCTTGGTGCATGATTGGCCCCTTGCCTTTCCTGATCATTCAACTCTTTGAAGACATCCCCTTTGCTCCTTTTGCACAATTCAGCACTGACAACTTTATACAGGCTACACATGCCCCACATGTATGTCTCCATTGCCCCTGAGGTGACTTGAACCTTCGATTTTTGGGATACTGAGGCATTCTATGCCTCCATTATTAAAGGAAGATTATGGTTATTAAATAGTTGAAGCTTTTTTTCCGGGGAGAAGCTTAGGGCCCTTAAAAGCATCAGCCTACTTTCCAAAGTCAATCTATTCCGTGCTCCTCCTGGTTAATCTGGGGCCAAGCTCATTACCATCTTCAAGACTTGTCAAAGATAAAGGCACTGAACCTTAGCTTGGTGGAGCATCCTTCAAACTTCATCACTTCACATCATCATCTGAACAATAAGTATGTATTTTGTGAACTTGGTTTTTCTACGTCAATAGTTGGGCAAACTCCTCTGAGTCATTTTGGATCTCATTTAGGAGCTCTATGATGTTCTGAGGTTGTTGCAGTCAGCACAGTGTTCCACAAACAGGGGCATCTGGCAAGGCTCACTTTCTATCAGGAATCCCTCTTCCAGCTGAACTTGGAATTGATCACTTTCCTTGATGGTGGTAGTCCCCTTTGTTGAGTACCCACCTATCTATTTTATTCCTTGCTAGACATGGAACTTCCTTACCATTCAATGGCAACCCCATGTCCCTCTCTATGTGGCCAGTGATTGGCCACTTGGGCACGAGAAGGCAAATAGTTTCTGGCTCATCCTCAGTTTCTCGGAATGTGATGGAAGGTCCAGGAACAGTGAGACTCTCATGCATCTTCCTCCTCAACCTTCACACCTCACACATGTCCTTCAAGGCAAGCTGCAAGGTGTGGACAAGAACAAAAAACAGTCAAAAGTGACTGTAAATAATGTTAGATCATGCATTATCCTTTCATCGCAGCTTCAGATGCCAGCGAGATGTTGGAATGACAATGTAAAGGGAACCAAATTAGAACCCACAGAGATGACATATCAAATCATTAATTAAAAAGTACCAGAGCAATGTAAGTAAGCCTAGCTTTAGTAGATCAAAGTGCCTCAGAGAGGCACTTTGAAACAGGGAGGGAAGGGACGTAGTTACACAGCTGCATTTAATCCAGGGGAGGGCCTCCCAGGACCAAAGCGGAATATAGTGTGAAAGTTATGCTAGAAAATGCCTCCTTGCCCTTGTGGGTTTTTTGTCTTTTCACCACACCATGTCCACTGGAGCATTCACACAACCAGAGCCTGAATAGTGGCATGGGTCCAAGGGTAGCTGGAAGGGATGGTACCATGATGGGCTTGTCCATTATAGCTTAAAGGAGCAAAAAGAGAGGGCTGGGGAGGGAGAAGCCGCACTCAGGATCAGAGAGTTGCCTGTTTATTAGGGCTCACACAATGCTAAATTTAATCTTGTCCCAAGAAGAAAAGAAGATTCTCATTTCCACCCAGGGAAATAACAATGTTCTAGCATCAGGTCCCTTGTGTCCATGCACATAGCCCCCATCCAACTCCATACATTTTCCAACAAAGCAAAGCGATATTTTTGAAAACAAAAATTAACATTTAAAACTCAAAGATGACCAAATAATTGATAAAGAACAAGCCAAACCTGGGACCATCTTTTGACTTTGACCACCACTAATAGCATAACATAATTTTGAATGACTTTACAGCTGGAAAGAATAACGGGAAGGACCTCAAGAAGAAATCTGGGTCACCAAGCTAAGGCCTGCAATCAATAAGATGTTTTAGAATTCCATTTATAGAATCAGAGTCCCCAGGAGAAAGAAAAGCTGCTCATCTCAGATTTTGTTTCTCCTCTTTCTGCTAGGGCTATGGAATTTTTAGGCAAAATAAATATTCTAATGGGGTCAGCTTGGTAATGGTCCAGTTCCTGATTCAGACACTCTGGTGAGGTTGTGTTCTTGGACTGCTCTCCTCACAATGACTCCAGGAGGCTGAAGCCTGGGGAATGTATCAATTGTATTGAGGTAAAGCCACTACTGTTTACAAGCCAGTGTGACCATTAGATTGGAAGCTCCTTGAGAGCAGAGACTATCTTTTATCTTTTTTATTTTTGGTATCCCTAGAGCTTAGCATAGGCACTTTATTGATGGATTGATTGTCCTGCCACCAATGTTTGGTTTCCATAGCCCAGTCAGTTCATTCAGTACTAGAGGAGTCCCAGTTGCCTAGCCTAGGACTTGGTCCCTTCCCTACTAGCACCTGTTGGTAAGACTTAGCAAGATAGCAACATTAAGTTTAGTCAAGGTATATTCATTATAATGTATCTGGTGAGTAAGTATAAAATTAACTAGTAGACCTCATGAGTCACTATCCAAGTGATGAGTGTGTATTGGGGGAGGCGGGTCTTCCAGGGTCTTCCAAGTGGCCGAAGGGTTTGGTGCAGACCCCTAAGCTCAAGGTCTCCTCAAGAATTTAATGGTGATCATTTCCCTTTCTTATATCATTAAAATATGGGTTTAGTGTGCTGAAAATCAATCTGGGGTCATCCACCTTCCAAAGGTAGACAATGACATCAACGATGGAAGTGCCTAGAATGAGAGCATGGAAAAAAAGTAGGTAAAAACCAGTGAGGTAGTACAGCAAATAGTTTCCTGACTTGGAATCAAAAGTCTTGAGTTCAAATCCTGACATATATTTACTAGTTACCAGACTTTGGGGCAAGACACTTAGCCCTTTACTGCCTCAATTTCCTCATTGGTAAGATGAAGATGATAATAGCACCTACCTCCTCTACTGCTGCTATGAAGATAAAAGTGGAGCAATGTGTGCCGCTTAACGTGCAATACAAATATTAGGCATCATCATTACAATGATTGTTTCTGGGACTTTTTTCTTGTATAATTTCCTAAAATACAGACAACAGATTCATTTCTCATTCATTTTTTGGGGGGAATCAGATAATTCTTAAGTTTTCTCTTCTTTATTTGTCCTCCTTGATTTGTACTTCATTGCATTGAAATCTTTTTCCAATTTGGTTATCTGGTGGGGGGGGGGGGAATTTTTCTCTTCCTTCTACTATATTTTCCCAAAGCATAATGATTCTACTTTTCATAGATTTCATTTTTGAATTTGTCTCTCAATTCTATACAATTTCCTTATCATGTCTTCTTAAGTATCCTCATTCCTTCTTTATTTCTTTATTCTTTATTCCTTCTTGTGATTTTTTTTTGCTAATTCCATGTCTTTAATTTTTCAAAAATATCAATTTTGATTGTGTTGACAATTCTGGTTTTATCTCTGATGCAACTGGTGTTATTTCATTAGTTGTCTCTTCTGGTTTTGTCCTTGCTTCTTTCAATCCATAATACATTATTTAAAATTGTGTCAGACCTCTGCTCTGGTTTGTTCATTCCTTTAGGTGATTTAAAATACTTTCTTTTAAGGGTTTGGGGGAGTTTTCTGTCTGTTTGTCCTCTGTTTTCGAAGAAGACCATGATATCAGAGAAATGGTGACATGACTTGCACTTTACTTTGTTTTGGATGAGGGAGTGCTGTGCAAGGTCATCAACCTCACTTTCTCTTCCTGAGCCATCTGGGTCAAGTGACCAGATATTCATCAGGATGACTGGAGATGGCCCAAGATGTAGTGGAAGACTTTGACCTTTTTAAGCTGGCCTTTACAGGTACTCACTTGGAGGGAGGTAACTCCCATTGAATGAATAGGCCTCTTCAAGAAGGAGTCAGGGAATGGCCCTTTTAATGAAGAGAAGAAAAAATAATTAAATCAACAGAAAGTGTTCCTAGTGATAATCACTCTAAGTCAACCATTAAGTGGAACTTGGGCAGGGACTTATTGTTGTCCAGCCCATGGGCTTTAGAGTGCACCAGGTTTAAGGTTTTGGGAATGAGAAGGAAGAAAAGAAGGAAAAAAGGAAGGAAGGAAGGGTATCTGGCCAGAAAACCCCAAAGGAAGGGGAGAGAGAGACAGAAGGGAGAATATGAGCTGGGTTACCTAGCTAGCTGCATCCCTTCTCAGGCAGCTTGGTCTACTTACACTCTGTGTTTGTCCTTCATTTTTAAATATGACCATGACATCAGAGAAATGATGACATGACTTGCACTTGACCTTGTTTTGAGTGAGGGAGGGCTGTGCAAGGTTGCCAACTTCACTTTCTCCTCCTGAGCCATCTGGGTCCTGTGAGCAGATATCCATCAGGATAACTGGAGATGGCCCAGCTTTGGGTAGTTAAGCATCTTTTTAATGTTTCTAGGGCTGTTTGGGGAACATTAAAGATGATTATAAGACCACAGCTTTAGAATTAGAAGGGCCTTTGAGGTCATCTAGTTCAATACTCTCATTTTACAGGGAAGTATACTGAGGCTAAAGTGACTTTCCCAAGGTCACACAAGTAAATAAGTAGTAGAAGCAGGATTTGAACCCATGTCCTTTGATTCTAATACTTTCCCTTCCACATCCTCTGCCTTCCCTAAACCTCAGTACCTCTTGTTGCTGCTTTCTTTTGAAACATTAGGTTGTCCAAGGGGGTCTTCTCTGTTGACACAAAGTATCTGAAATTTGACTGTGTATCATAAGGGGTATCTCCCCTTGCTTTTCCGTAAACTTCTTGGAAGCGAGGGTTGGTTCATGCTTTGTCTTTGCTTCCGCGCTACCTAGCACAGTACCTGACACCTAGTAAGTGTTTCACAAATGCTTATTTATTGATAGTAACTGTGGAGTGGAAATGATTTATAAAACAGATGAATGAAAGGGTATGGGGCAAAACTTCTTTTAATTTTGAATCAGCTGCATCTGCATAGGAAGGAGCTGGGAATGGGATGCAACAACATTGGTCTGGGGGGTGAGCAGAAGGCAGCCCATTCACCCGAGGCTTGGAGACATTGTCAATGGGAGGAGCTTCAAGGCCTCCCTATCTCAGCAAGGGCTGAGGAGTGAGTGACCTCTCCATGCTGAAGCCTGATGTGCTTTGGTACCATGTGTTTCCTACAAGGGTGCTTCCCCACTGGCATGCCCACTCTTCCCCCTGATGTGGAAAAATTTTGGTGGGAAAGGTTGATATGCCAGGTTTATAGAGGAAATAGGTTGTCGCTACCTTTCTCACTATGTCATTGATTAAATGCCTATGCTTTGAAAAAATAAATAATAAATCATTCCTGACACTGATTAGAGGGGGAGGAGAGGTTGCTTCCTAAATTTCCCATGTTGTTTAGTATGCAAGTGTCTGGATATTTCAAATTATTTGTAACTGCTTTGAAGGGGCTTTTTTCATTATTTTATTTTACTACCTAATTTCCTTATGGAAATAAGTGTGTGCTTCTGATCTTTCAAAATTCCATTTTACAGCTGGAGACTAAATTACTGCTCAGTGAAGATCTATGGGGAGGGGAGCAGCTAAATTGGAGGGATTTAGGGAAAGGTATCTTGAGGAAAACTTCCCCTTTACAAGTGTTTGTATTGATGCGTTTTGTTTGTTTGTTTGACAGGATGGTGCTTCCTGTTTCCTATTATATCCTTCCCTCCTTTGGGAGGTTCTCAAGGGCAGAGACTCTCTTTTGGTATTTCTTTGTATTCCCAGTAGTGCCTGGAACATTTGTTGTTGCTTCAGTTGTGTTTGACTCTCCGTGACCCCAATTGGGATTTTCCTGGCAAAAATTCTAGAGTGGTTTGCCACTTCCTTTTCTAGCTCTTTTTGTGTATGAGGAAACTGAGGCAAATAGGGTTAAGTGACTTGCCCAGGGTCACACAGTTAGTAAGTATCTGAGGCAATATTGGAAATCAGGTCTTCCTGACCCCAGACCCAACACTTTATCCACTACACCACTTAGTTGCCCACTTGGCACTTAATGTTTACTGACTGACTGACTGAAACCTCCTTTGTGAAAAAGAAAGCTAGTTAATCCCATCCAACTAGGAAAAAAAATAAAGCTACACCAGACTGCGATACATCATTCTGCAAATGGCACCCATCTCTCTGCTAAAAGGAGAGAAGACTTTCATCATTTGTTTCCCTGGATCAAGATTGTTCAATGTAATTAATTAGAGTGGAAATACCTTCTGGTGTTGTTTTCATTTACCCTACATATGCAATTCTCCTGGCATTGCTTTTTTAACTCTATATCAGTTCATACAGGTCTTCCCAGGCCTCTAGTAATTCTTCATTGTTGAGTTAAATCTCATCAGTCTAATGTATGACCAGCCTCCTGAGCACTACTGAACCCTAGTCCCATCTGGCCTAACCTGAAATCTCCAAGACCCCTAAAGAGAATCTCAAAAGCTGTAACAATCTTGAACTGGAAGGTTATAGTGTGTGTGTGTGTGTGTGTGTGTGTGTGTGTGTGTGTGCAATTCATTAGCAGATAAGAGTTCATCCCACTGATCCATCAGCTAAGACAGTATTATGAGAGGTTGCAGAGGAGCCTGCTTCTTTACATATGTAGATTTGCTCCAGCACAGACCTAGAAAGGGCACCCCATTGAATAATAACCAAAAAATCTAAAGAGAAATCATAGAAAGCTCTTTCATCCAATCCAGGACTGCCCTAAAAAACAGTCAGAAACTGGTGATCACTGGCGAAGTTGGTATCTCCAGGAAAGTGGCATAAGACGAGGTGACCATGATGGAAGCCAAGCTTGGAACACCTCTGAGCAGAGGTGTTCAGGGCCCCTGAGGCTTTAGTATTTTGTTCCCAAAAGGAGCGAGGGAGCTCAGAGAGTTCTTACGGGGAGTTGCAAGGGATGCCTGAAGAATACAGCACTCTGACTAAAGCCAAACGTCTGTGGATTTCCAAGCTACCACTTGGTACACCCCAAAGGGCCAGAAACCTGCTAGCACAGGTGCACAGGGGGAGGAAGACATTGGTGGAAATCAGAAAATAATGTCCAGGACCAAAGTGGACCCGGCTACATCATCCAGGAATGTGGAAGGGAATGAAGCCTGGATCCTGACAGAAAGATGCAAACTAGGAACTAAAACTACAGATGTGAATAAACAGAAGACCCCAAACGCTTTGAAGAAATATGATGGGCCAAAAGTTTTTCAAGAGGCAAACCTATAAGAAGATAGTAACTCCAAAATAAATACAAGTATTGACTCCAGGAGAAAAATGAGTTTACCACAAAAGTTACAAAAATACCTGAAAGAAATTAAGAGATTAAAAAAATAGAATAAAGAGATCTGGAGAAAATAGGAGGATAAATAAGAACACAAATCTTTATCCAACTACTAGACATCTGCCAAAGTAGGATGACCTACAGGCAAACTAAGAGATAGATGAACTCAATGGCCTGCACATTTAAGACTGGAAATTAGGTATCCCTCGGCCATTTAATGTGACTTCATTTGTTTTTGCTGTTGATGTTTTTTATATATAGGTATTGTAAATGTTATTTCCTCATATATTTCATTTATTCATACATTCAAAAAGTGCTTAGTAAGCAAGACACCATGTTGTGTGTTAAAGATACATGGTCAGTAAAATCATGGATTCTGACACATCCTAGCTGTCTGTCTATGGGCAAAATGAAATAGTTCCTCCATTGTGGAAGCTTGCCTTTTACTAGACAGATAAATAAATGTAAGTATGTTAAGAAATTCAAAGTCAATTCAATGAGAAGACACTGGCTACAGCAGATCAGGGAAGGGTCTATATATAAGATGACACTTGAGCTGAGCTGTGGAAGGTCCCGAAGATTCTTCAAGTGGGAGGAAAGAAGGTAGTGTATTCCAGGCAGGGCAAGATACTATGAAAAGATATGGAGGCAGGAGATGAAATATTTTCATTGAGAAACAGCTTGCTTGCATGGTAGACAGAGTGAGGGAAAGTAACATTAAATTAATATGGAAAATGACATTGGAGGCAGATTGTGAAGACAACCAACAGAGTTTGTATTTGATCTTAGACACAGTAAGAAGTCGCTGAATTTTATTGTAAAAGGGGCTCTATGGCCAGGCCTTCATTTTAGGAAAATCACTTCGGCAGTGTGTAGGGGATGGATTGGAGAAGACTGAAGGCAGAGAGATCAATTGGGAAGCTATTGCCACAATCCAGGGATGAAGCAATGAATTGAGCCTTAACTAAGGCGGTGGCCAAACGAATAGAGAGAACGTATGAATGAAGGTAATACTATGGAGGCGCGATCCACAAGACCTGACAACTAACTGAATGGTTATGCAAAGAAAGGGAGAAAAATGAACTGAGGAAAACTCTGAGTTTATAAACCCAGATGACTGGAAGGATGGTGGTAGACTCAAAAAGACAAAGGAAGTTAGGAAGAGGAATGGGTCAGGAGAAAGTTAATCAAAATGAATTCCACTTTGGTGTTATTATTGAGTTTCCTGTGCCTAGAGACATCTAGCTGTTATTGTGGAGGAGACAATAGATCTGGCCAATAGGGTCTGGAGCTCAGGAGATAGATTAAGGCTGGATATGTCAAACTTGAAGACTTCTTCCTGGAAATGACCATTTAACGTATAAAAACTACTGAGATCACCAAGTGAGAATTGTATAGAGAGAAAGGAGAAGAAATCTTAGGACAGAGCTTTGGCTACGAATGATGATGCAACAAAGTAGTATAGGAAGAAACCTCATCTCCCAATGAACACTCCCTTGTGACAAAGAAAACATTTGAGTAAAAACAACCCACAAAGCAACCTTGGCTGACAGTATATGGGGCATTCCATAGCCCTAGTCCCCCATCTCTCTCAAAGGAGGAAACTATTTTTATTGTGAGTTTTCTAGAACTAACATTGGTCATCGCAATTAATCTGAGCTCAGCTACCATTAAATGTTTTCATTTAAATTATCCTAGTCATTTTCTGTATGGTTCTCCTGGTTCTGCATTCCTTCACTCTGTATTAATTCATGTAAGTCTTCTCATGTTTCTTTTTTTAGCTTATAGCTTCCAGTTTTTTACAGTTCAATATTCTGTTACATTCCTATATCACAGTTTGTTGTCATTCCCCAGTCAATGGGCACCCACTCTCTCTTTCAGTTTTTGTTGCCATAAAAAGTTTTACAATGAATATTTTGACTTTTTTCAAGACTTAGCTCACATGCCACCTCTTATAATAGGTCTTCCTCTATCCTCCCAAACACTTTTTGCTTCCCTTTTGAGATTGCTTTCAGTCTACTCTGTACAAGTCTTGTAGGGACCATGCTATTTCTATGTGATGTCTCTCAAATGAATATCTGCTCTTTGAGGATAGGGACTGTGTAGGTCTTAGCTTGAATCTACAGTACTTAGCCCTGTGCCCACCATAGAGGAAACTCCTAATAAATGCTTGTTTCCTGATAGGCTTGAGACTGTCCCCTCTGCCTTTCAACCTCTTCAAGGAATAAATCTGCATCACAGGATCATTGGGACAAAGTATTGAGCCTCAGTGTGACTTTTCTCACAAACTTCCCAACTGTCTATCACAGTCACAGCTCCAGCCAACTGAATATTAGTATACACAATATTTTAAAGAAAGTCTCCATTGTAGCCCATGCTGGGGGGCAGTGTTGGATGACCAGCTCAGTAGCAAATAAGTTACCATAACAGAAATATTACCATTAGAGCAGAAAGCTTTCTGGGGAGGAGCTGAAATATTCAGTGTGGCTGAGTAAAAAAAGCATGTCTAATCAATCTTGACAGATCAATCCCAAGCTGGATTTAAACTAACAGAGAATGAGTTGGAAAAAAAAAGCAAATCAAAACACTATACTGTCATTCTTACTCTTTACATTTCCCTCCCTCTGGAAAATTCAAAAGCTCAATTCAAGCCTTTCAGTATGATCACATCTCATGGCACTAACATATATTTATGTCTACTGGTATGTTGGGGTTAGTTCTCCTACATTTGTGTTTATTTTCAGGTCCATTAGGAGCAGGAAATTCAAGATGTCAGCTTAGCTAATAAAAAAAAAAGGCTTTTCCTCTAGTCTTCAGTCTCCTGCAAGCATTCATTAATAAAATATGTATTAAGTATCTACTCCATGCACCGTGCTGTGGTGGGCACTGAAGTGATGCAAGGATGAACAAGGCTCAGGCCTTTTCCTCAGGGAACTTGCGATCCCGACAACGATCTCATGTGCTTCCTTGTCCACAAAGAGCTTTGCATGCTTACTCAGGGCCACTGAATTCACATAGCAGCCCTAGGATGGAGAGGGTAGATATGCCTTGCATCCTTGCACGGATCTATCCCTTTTCTCCTCAATGTGGGTCCTCTCTCCAATGGCAGGGATTGTGAGGAGCTCAAGTTTCCTCATCTGTGAATGTCCTGGCTTGAGTGGGCATCTACTTAGGACCTGAGGTCAAGCCCTGTTTCTGCCATTAATCTGCAAGGGTGAACCTGGGCAAGGTACTTCAACCCCTTGGGCCTCCGTTTCCTTTTCCATAGAAGAAGGAAGTGGGACCAAATAGCCTTGGAGGGGCTTCTCAGCTCTAGAACTGTAATTTTCACACAAAATAAGCAGAGAAAAGAGGCATAAACAAAGCACTCCTGGCAGTCAGAGGAGGGAAAAATACTTCCCAGATTGGAAGTGAGAGGTAGAAAAGGAAACCCTGCACATTTCATGTAGGATCTGGGATCTAAGTTGGACCTTCAGTTGGACATTCAACCAGTGGAGAGGGAGGGGTGGAGGAGTAAGGAGAGTAATTCTAGAAATAAATAAGGCAAGAGCAAAAGCACAGAGAGGCATGAAAGTAATTCAATTTGACTTACTTGTCTAATAAACGGAAAATATGACTTGAGATGAGGGTGCAGAGGAAAAGCATCATGATGTAACTGATAGATAGTGAGACATGGAGTCAGTGAAGACTCAGGCTCAGTCGCTGCCTCTGACACATACTAGCTCAGTGACTATGGACAAGTCATATCCTCTCACTGTCCCATACAACTCTTTGAGGCCACACGTTGAAAAGGAGTTGCTAATCTGTCCTGGTGGGTGGAGTCTCTGTACTGAGTTTCCTATGCAAGTGAAACCAGAGCTCTGAGACTGCTTCCCCATACCAGAAAGTATAGGTTGCAAAAGATCAGCTGAATTGACATTGTAGAGGGCATTGAATGCCAAGCTAATGAACTTAGACTTTCTTGTAAAGCAACAGTGAACGTTTTTATCAGGAGACTGTCCTGTCCTTTAAACAGGTTGCTCTAGTGGCAACAGGTAAGGAGGATTGGGGTGGAGGAGAGGGAAAGCAGAGGAAAGCCTTGATGTTGGATGGAGTACACAAGGGCCCACATGAAGAAGGGATTTCACTGGCCCTGGTCCTTATCATGACTAGCTTTAGGCATCAGACTGGTGGCCGTGGCTCCACCTGGTGATGAATAGAAGTACTGTCATCATTCTCATGTTCACTAGTCAGAACCAGGGCACAGGTGTTCACCTGGCAGCTCTGATACCAAGTCAGAACCAGGGCACAGGGGTCCCCAGTCATCATTGGAGTTGATGCGGGATGTGGGAGGTGCAAAGGCTTTATAATATCATGTTGCTAAAAAGGGTTGGGGGCTTTATTGGATCACCATCCAGTGGCCAGGAAGGTACAGTGGAAGAAGCTTTGAATGTGGAATAAAAGAGTCTCTTATTGGCTGTGTAATTTCTAGTAAGTCACTTGGTTCTCTGAGCCTCAGTTGCCCCATCTGTCAAATTAGGGGAATGAACAAGACACCTTTTAAGCTTACATCCAGCTTTAAATCTTTTATCTCATGACTTTAGAAAAGTTAGTCAATAAACCAGACCGGGATATAAATAATAGTACTTTGCTAATGTTAGCATGGCTTTTCTCCTGAAATTACCTTGTGAAGTAACTATACAAGTCTTATTTTCCCTAGATCTTATAGATGATGAAATTGAAGTTTGGAGAGGTTGTCATTTGCTTAAAGTCTCACAGCTAGTAAGTGGTGGAGAAGGGGTTTGACTCTTATTAATAATAATTTTGTTATCAGATAATAAGAATAAAAACTCTGTGGGAACAGGATGAGGTACACATCACTCCAGTCTTCCTTCTGCTACTTATACCAGAGATATCTACAGAAAATGAGTTGAGATGCTTAACTTTATATTCTATTGCAAATATAGTGAGGGAGATGACCAAGATATTTCAGATTAATTAACATCCCCCTATATCAAATGGCAAACAAAATTATTAAAAAGGTGGGTAATGAAACAGTCTTAAATAAAGTATAAAGAAGTATTTGTGCTTTGTTAACCCTTTGAGAGGTGCAAAGTCCTCTAGCTAAACTTGAGATTAAAGGGGTGTAGGTTGCCTGAAGGAGCAGCCATGCCCGGAGGTCCCTTGAAAAGGCAAAAGACATTCTCCAGGGGTTCAGTTGGAGCAGCAGACAGCTCTGCGGAATGTGAAAACTGGGAGTTGAGTAGAGAGTCAGCCCTGGTCACGAGATTTGAACTGAACAGATGAACAGACCCTAAAACCCCAGCTGAATAAACTGCCTGTCAGGGGTACTGCACCCCAAACACCATGAGAAGGGAAAGTACTCACAGTATATCTCTTTCCTATGTGTATCTTTCTACCTGTGTTTTCTCTATGGGTGGGCTAATCTTCCCATCGATGCTGTGTGCATTGGGGGTAGTAGAGGGCACCCCAGGTTTGTGAAAGGAATGTTTTATTACTATTACTCATGCTATGCTATTACAGTAAATGTCTTTGCTTTGAGCTAATTTTGTCATCAAATTAACTGTGAATATCCGTAGTGTACCTTGACCCTGGAATGGTCTTATCCAGTTGGATGGATTTGAAGTTGGGAAAGGTAGCCCTGGAGGAGTTGCTACACAAAAACAGTCATTTGATCTTCCTGCAAGATTTCAGAGAACATAAAAAAACATAGGGGGATAGTACCATGACCTAGAATTATTTCTCTACAAACTCTGTCAAACAAGATGAGAAGAATGAGATGTTAGTAGAAGCAACAGGTTTTGTCCTTAGCTCCATCTAAAGCTTGGAAGACCAAAACTGAGGACAATCAGGAGAGCAGCAGCTGATAGTTGTAAACTCAGGTATCTCTTCTCTTGAGGGTTTCTTCCCCTCTGCCACAAGCCCTCTCCTCTGAACCAGGGAAGAAGTTAAATTCAACCAATCCAATGCCTTCAGCATTCATCATGTACCTACTGTGTACATAGAGTCATTTAAAAAAAGGAGGGAAAAGAAGCAAGCAAACACTGCATTTCCCAAAGGGAGATGTTACCTTCAGCTGCCAACCTCAACATCCATATCTCCCTAGGTTCAGGTGCTGTGCAGTACAGCCTGACATTAAAAGGTAAGTCCAGGGCTCTCAGCCCACTTTCTCCCCATTGCTGCATGCAGGGGTGCCTCTCTCTTGCTTCCTCCCTTCTTTGCCCCAGCTGGTAGCTCTGCATCTGTTTGAATGCAGACTGTCCCCACTGGACTGCCTGCCTGCAGTATCCATTCAGAGATCTCCTCAGAAAGAGGTTTGGCTGGGCAGTGTTGGAAGGATTCATTTGCACTTTGATGTGAAAATAGCCACTTGACTTTATCCCTGTCAGAGGCAGAAAGAGGGTCTGAACCAAAGAACTCACATACAAAACTCCCTTTTTAAGAACTTTTAATGCCCTACATAACCTCATCACCTTCCTTCCCAGGCTTCTTATACCTTTTTCTTTCCATCTCCCCCCACCCCAATGGGTTCCATGATCTGGTGACACTGTCTTCCTTGCTGTTCTAACACATCTAGGTAACCCATCTGCCAGCTCCATGTGTTTCATTGACCTCCCCCACGCTTGCAATGCTATCCCCCCTCCTCATCTCTACCTCCAGGCTTCCCTGGTTTCCTTCAAGTCCCAGCTAAAATCAAGCCTCCTGCAAGAAACCTTTCCTGATTCCCTCTGATACTAATGCTTTCCTCTGGAGATCATCACCAATTTTCATGTTGTCTTTCCCATTAGGCTAAGGAAGCTGCTGTTTTTATTTTTCCTCTTGTCCCTAGCACATAGTAGAGTACCTGGAACACTATAGTAGGAACTTAATAAGTGTGTGTTGACAGTGACTGACTAAAGAGCTATTGCATGGAAGATAGATTAGAGAGATGCTACTTGACCCCAGAGAATAAAGCTAGTACAACTGGTAAAAGCCACAAGTGTTGAAATTTAGGCTTAATACTAATAACTCACATTGAGATCTCCTTTGGTCTTCACAACAACCCTGTAAGTTAAACGCTATCATTCCCAATTTACTGATGATAGAGTTGAGGATCAGAAAAGAAAGTAGATTTGTCCAAGGTCACACAGCCAGGAAGGTCAAAAGTAGAAATCAAACAAAAATGGAATTATTGGCTCTTGTATTCAAGTATGGTGAGTTTTGGTTTGGTTTGGCTTTTGACCATATCCTGTATATTCATGCATTTCTAAGTGCTTTGTACACATCCCATTTGAACTTCATTACAAAGCTTGGTAGTAGAGACTCAACCCTTCCTCACTCAAAACAAAGTCAAGTGCAAGTCATGTCATCATTTCTCTTATGGCATGGGCTTCTTCAGCAATGAAGGACAAACACACATAGTAGAGACTATAGGTCCTACCCAGGCCTTGGTTTCCCTAGCAACCAAATGATGTAGCTGGACCTGGGTTCAAATTCTGTATCTGATGAATGCTTTTTCTGTGATCATGAGCAAATTAGTTGCTTGTCCACTCCCAACAAGTTACCCCTAACACGTTAGTTGTGAGTCAGTTTCACTTTCCTCATTTGTAGAATGAAGGGATTAGACTAGGCATCTACTGAGGCCTCTTTTAGCTCCAGTTCTAGGATCTAGGATTCAGGATCTGCATTTTATGGGCAAGGAAATTAGAATAAAAGAGTAAAGTAACCTATCCAGGGTCACACAGCCTGTAAGTAGAAGAGGGAAGATGAACAGGTAAACTTCAGAAAATCCTCTAAAGACTTATATGAACTGATGCTGGGTGAAATGAGCCAAACTAAAGAACATTGCTTGTAGAAATAGCCACAGTGTTTGAGTACTGATTTTGATAAACTTAGCCCTTCTCAACAGTACAAGGACCTAAAACAATTCCAAAGGACTCATGATGGAAAATGCTATTCACATCCAGAGAAAGAATTATAGTCTGAATTCATTCTAATTCTTCTATGTAACATGACTAATATGAAAATGTCTTTCATAGAACTGTATGTGTAGAGCCCATATCAGATTGCATGCTGTTTTGGGGAGAGAGGGGGGAAGGAGGGGAAAAAATTTAAAACTTATGGCAGTGAATGTTGAAAACTAAAAATAAATAAACTAATTTTTAAAAATAGAAGAGGCAAGATTTTTACTCAAGGCAACTTAACACCAAGTCAACCATTCTTCCCACTCTGCCCCCTGCCTCTCTAGTTCTTTAGGTCTTTATGGGATCCCTGGAAATCTGAGTCTTTGGGAAAAATGCACCCTTATCCCATATGTGGCAATAAAGCAAGTCCCATATGGCAGCTGGGATGCATTTCTGCTCTTGGCACATGCACCAGCCAACAAAGTGCCCTTGGGCACCTCATTTCTGGGCTCATCTGCAGAACAACTGTGTTTCCAGCATGGGCTGCCACGCGTTTTGTGAGAAATACCCTCATTAAACCACCAATGTGTAGTTGGGGGCTCTAGAATGTCATTCCAATCACAGAATGTTGTTCAAGATGTCCTTTGGAATGGACTTTCCTTGATATTCCCTTAGAAACAAAGACTCTAATCAACTTATTTGCCCCCTTGCACATCTCTGCGATGTAGTAAGCCCCATCTGAGGTGCTATGAGGTACCCATCCCTTGAGTAACTACTGAAAGAGGCCTATTCATTGAATGGGTATATCTCACTCGAAGTAGAAATCTGATAAGACCTTGGCCTAAAATGGCCAAGGTCTCCCATTGCATCCTGGGCCATCTCCAGTCATTCCGATGAAGGGAAACATTCTATCTGGAGGGTGTGGGAAGACAAAAGGAAAGAGAGACCACAAGACTCAAAGACCACCTTGGGTCTGAGTTAGAAAACATGAAGCATTTTGTCCCTTCCTGTAACACATTCTGGTTCTTCTGTCACCTTCCTAACCTCTCTGGGTTGCTTCCACTTCACTTTCTCATTCTGTTATTGAATTAATTCAGCACTCAATGCCTGCTGTGACCCACAGGACCACAGTCAGCCAGGTCTGAAAATAGTTAATTTTCATCCTGCAATTAAAAAGGAAAAACCTGTGTCTTTTTATTACCACCAGCTTCCCTACCCCCACTCCCACCCCCATGCTTTTGAGACATCGATAAGATTAGAAATTAGTTCATGTAATTAGCACCAAATTGAGCTTTGCTCAATCACCCAGAGAGCCTTCCTGGAGTTCTACCTACTACTTTGAACTCCCTATTGATATAAACTATAGAAAACATGAGAAGCAACATGGCAGAGTGGAGAGACGACCCGGGAACCAAGAGATCTGAATTCAAGCCCTGCCAAGGAAACTTCTTGGTTGTAAGACTGACACTGAGCAAGATACTAAATCTCTTGGTGCCCCAGGAAATGCTCTAAGCCTTTATAGTGCAGAAAAGATGTCCACCTATATTGGGTAGATGAGTTTTCTTACCTAGAAAACAAACAAAAACCTCTCTATGCCAAGAAAATTTTGTTGCTCTAACAACAACAAGAAAACATCTCAATACCAGATAAGATAGGGGACTGAAGTTGACAATGACTGAGGTAGGAGATGAAGAAGATGGTACATAGATGAATACTGGACTTGCTGTAAGGTGAAATTCTCTAAGCAAAACAATAGCAAGTGTTCTCAACCCATTTCAACTGATTCGACTCAAGAGATTTTTATGGAAAGTAGGATGGCAGAAAAGAAGAATATTAGAAATCAAGGGAGTGAGTAAGGGAGGGAAGGAGGAAAGAAAGAAGAAAGGGAGGAGGGAAGGAAGAAGGGAAAGAAGGAAGGAAGGGAGAGAGGGAGGGAAAGAAGAAGGGAGAGAGGGAAGAGGGAAGAAAGGGAGGGAGGGTGGAGGAGGGAGGAAGAGAAAAAGAAGGGAGAATGGAAGGGAAAGAGTAAAGATGGAAAAGAAAGAGGGAAGGAAGAAAGAGGATGAAGGGAGGGAAGGTGGAGGAAAGGAAGGGAGAGAGAGGGAGGGAGAGAAGAAGAAAAGAAAGAAAGGAAAGAGAAAGACAGGGAGAGAGGAAGCTTATTCCACCAATGGATTTTTTACATTGAAAGTATTCTCCCTTCCTGTGGCCCCTTCTTCTGACTTTCTAATTCCTTTCAGGAAATCCATTTCTAAAACTGCAGCCCAGGCTGGCCACGTCTTCATTCCTATCCAGGTTTCACTCATGACATTCTGGGCATTCGCTACAATGGCCCACACTCACCTTCACTCTGTCCCCCTTTCAACTCCCTTTGTGTACCATTAGAAGGTAAACCCCTTGAAGACAGGGACTGACTTTCCTTTTTGCCTGCTTACATTCCTATTCTTAGCACTTATCACCAGGCCTGTCACATAGTAAATGCTTAATTCATATTGGTTGATTTCTTGACTTTGGATGAAGATGGTTCCATTACTAATAAGATACTTGTCCAGAGGCACATACTCAGGACTGGCCAAGTTGAGATTTAAGCCAAGGTCTTCTGACTCCATCTTCCTCATTTGGAGATCACACCCACCAACCCCACTCACCTGAGGACACCAGAGTTCATTTTTAACAATCACTTTATAAACAATTTCAAAAACTGGGCAGTGAAAGATTCATTGTAAAGGCCAAGTCACAAACAGAACACACTTAAAGAAAAAAAAAAGAGAACAGGGTGAAATCTGGAGGTTCCATTTCTTTCCCATTGCTGTTTGACTTGTTTGTAATCTGGGGCAGCCTGGAAACAACAGGGAATGTGTTCTCATCAACTTTCTGAAGCATGACAAGGAATATCACTAAGGGCATTTTCACACACAGTGAAGCGTTGTTCACGAGGTTTCTAAGGATGACGCAGACTCTTGCCCCTTTAGGTTCACATGCAGTGAGGGCTCACTGCTTCCCAAACCACAGGACAGCAGAGAAGCTCTTGTCTGTGAGTCACATATGAAACAGCTAGGTGCAAAGAGGTTACTTGAGAGGCTGATCAACTTTGGGACCTCAAAGGGAAACCTAAAGGGATCTCACTGTTCACGTGTGTGTATATACATGCATGTATGCGTATGTATGTATACATTGTATTGTATATGTGTGTATTCACAGATAATTTTAGTGAGGCAGGGTGACATAATGAATAGGTTAGCCTTGAAAGGGAAGGATGATCAGAGTCCAAGTCCTAAAACTTGGGGAATGTGATCCTGGGGAAGTCACTTACCATTTCAGTGGCCCAGACAACTAAGGCTTCGTAAAGACAGGGAAAGGAAAGTGATCTTCCTCAGACTCCGTGTGGTGACATGATTACTCAGCTCCAGCCAGTCAATCTTCAGTATGTGTCTCATGCTTAGGTGAGTATTTCTCAATGTGTCCCTGTTCAGACCTAGAGAAGGATTTGCCATCTGGGTTATGGGTATACACTTGAGGAGATGGTAGGCTATTGTTTTGGCTATTGTTGGGCTGCTCTGGTGAATAGATTACTCTGAGGCAGAGTTAAGTCCTTACAGTGTTCACAAAGACCCTGAATCTTTCATGGAGTCTGCAATGTCTGCAGCCTGGGCCATCCAAAGAGTGAGAAATAGGAGAGCCATAGAATACGATGCCATAGGGTGTGTTTTTTTCTGTAGGTGTTGCCATCCCTTTACTAATATGTCAGGCTAGCCAGTCAGTGGGCAAATCCTTTCCTGAATGGACACTTCCATACTTGGACAGGGCCATCAACCATGAGTGGGAATGACGACCATGGAAGCAATGGAAAAGATCATTATTACAACAATGAGCATGAAAGTGGTCATGGTTTCTATGACAACCGTGATGGTTGACATTATGGTGATGTCAATGACAATGGTGTTTGTGGAGATAATGGGGATGCTGACAATGACCACGCTGGTGGTGATGGTGACAGCGAATGTATCACAAAAAAGAGAGAGAGATTTAGACTGAGCAAGATCCAAGGTTATGTAGCTTAATATCTGAAGCAGAATTTGAACCCAGTTCTTTCTGATTTCACATTATGCCATGTCCTACTCCACCCTTAACCCTACCCCCTATCAGGCATCTAGTTCCCGGCCAGGGGATTCATAAAAGTGTTCCTACCAACTTGATTCTGAGATCTGATAGTGCACACATTGTCATATAAGTAAAGGCTGGTCAGTAGCCATGTCTAACTAAATTAGTTCATCCTGAGAAAGTGTAGACAAATCCTTTAAAAATCAATTCCATCAGAGTATGGATTGTCCATTCCAATCCTTTTCTTGGGGTGTAGGAGGAGTTGTCTCATTCTATCATGGCCTCTGTCCCAGATGGAGCCAGGGGATATGATAGATAGGAATCTTGATTCTAATGTCAGGGAACCACTAGTCAAGAGGGGCTCTTCTCAGTGGGCAGGGGTGGCCCAGTTGACAGGCTGTTCATATAGGTGGGACACCACGAAGATTACCTTAGCCCACATCATGGAAAATCCTTAGTAGCAGATGCCCATCCCTAGAAGTATGCTGGTAAATACTTACCAATTGGCTCTCTCAAAAGGCAGAACACATTTTAAAGTTTCATCTGTGTCATCAACATTTTCTCCATCACATTAAAGTCTAGACAATCAACAAAATAATAAGCTAAGCCCCATTGGGCTTGTCACTTTGCTTATCAGTTCAGGAAAAACATATGGTGAGCTAGGAACCTAGCCATTTGTCAGAATCAACTTATCTCCTCCAAACTTTGGCGCTTGTGTGGCAACTACTTGAGTTCTGTGCAGGTGTGGTGGGGTTGGGGAATGCCAGACCTCTCCTGATATATGTAATAAGCTCATACAGGGGCTTAAAGAAAGGTTCAGCTCCATACCCAATGCACGAAGTGGTCTCTACAGACTCTCTGAAAGGTGATTCTACAGCCCCTACTTATTAATGATGAGTGTCATATTATGATGGCTAGTCATAAGTAAACCTTTTTTCATAGGAATAGGGGACAGAGCTTTTTCTCCCTTTTCTCCTAGAAAAGACTTGATTCTAACCCGTCAGTGTTGGTGGCATTTTTTGCAAATGCAAAACAGCTTTGGATCTAATGCTGGAGAACCATGAGAAAGACATAAGTGGAGGCAGCATTTGGGTTTCAGCTGGATGGCTTTGCTGAGCCGAGAGCTGAATATTAAACATGTATCCCCAGTGCTGTTTTCTCTCATGATGGGAAAACTGGAAGTGGCCAAACATCTCTGCCAAGAAGAAAAATACTAAGAAGCAAAAATTCCCAGGGCATTGGGGGGTGGTGCAGACAAAGAGATGTGTGTATGTGTGCATCTGCTTGGTGGAGATGGGGTACTCATTCCTCCAAGGGCCAGCAGCTAGTAGAAAGAACATGGATTGGTACTGGTCAAGGAAAGATCAGTTTCTGGCAGTAAATAACTTTTCTCTGTAATGTCAAGTGTGTACAGAGTAGGGGAGGGATCAGAGAATTGGGGGGAGTTTGGAAAAAAAACCTACAATAAAGGAAGATAAGACATGAGCAAAATATTGCAAAAAATGTAAGAGTGTTTAAAGGGCTGTTCTGAGGAGTTCATCAGAGTGATACAGAGGATGCTGCAGAAGGAACACTGGATTTGGGGTCCTGAGATCTGGAACTCTGGGGCCAAACCAACCACTTCCTGGCCAGATGGTTTGGGAAAATAATAACAGCTCATATTGATATGGCCACTAGAATTTCAAAGAACTGACACCATGAGGTAGGGCAAGGATTAGGATTGTCATTTTATTCATGAGAAAGCCGGGTTCAGAGAGGTTGCACCACCTATAGGACTCTCTCTTATTACCAACATGAGGTCCATCATAATAGAGTCCTTTCACCTCTCTGGGCTTCAATTTCATTATCTCCAAAGTGAGGGGGTGGGATTAAATGTGATGACTAAGGTGATCATTAAAGCTCTCTCATTGATTCATAACTTACCTTTTCCCCCCTTAATATAGCTGCTAGTCACTGCCCCATAGATGTACTTTGTATCTAGACTGTATGTATCTTGAATATACCTACATTGACTATATATTGAATATTCATGTTGATTATCCCATTAGAATGTAAGTTCTTTGAGAATAAAGACTCTCTCTCTCTCTCTCTCTCTCTCTCTCTCTCTCTCTCTCTCTCTCTCTCTCTCTCTCTCTCTCATCTGTCTATCTATCTGTCTCCTCCAGGGTTTGGTATAATGCCCAGCACATAACAGGTGCTTAAAAATTCATGTTGACTTGACTGGAATGGAATATCACTGTTGCATGAGGCACTTCAGGACATAAAGACAAACCCCAAACCATATCTTGCCCTTAGTGAGTTGACATTTCTGTTTGCCTTCTTGTCCATGATTCCAGCTAAGGATATGACAGAGGGCTCAATTTTGAACAGTCTTAATGAGTACCATGGTGGGAAGAATAGACTGGAAAATGGGACTATGGAAAATGACATTAAATGGTGGGAGGTGAAAGGTAGAACTGGTCATTGATAGGAAGAGACAGATGAAATCACCTGTATAAATTTTGATTAATCATATTTTCCAGACTACATTAAATTTATGATTTTATACTCAGTATAATCAGTATATGGTTTTATACTTAGAAAAAAGTTCACTTTCCTAGGCTTTTAAAAATTATTATTGTGATTTGTCTGGGTTGAACTAGTGAGGAACCAGACCCTGGATCTTCAAATCGGTTGTTAGACATAAACTCTGTGGGCTGTACTGGATTAACAATGATAATAACTAACATTTATATGATACTTACTATACGCCAGGCACTGTGCTAAGTGCTTTACAATTCTTATCACATTTGATCTTCACAACACTGAGAGGTAGGTGCTATTAACCCAATTTTACAGATGAAGAAACTGAAGCAAACAGGTTAAGTGACTTACCCAAGGTCACACAGCTAACAGATGTCTGAGACTTCAGGCCTTTCTAACTCCAAATCCAGTGTTCTATCCATTTGCCTCCTAGCTGCTTTCTGTGATTGGCGTGGTATTAATTAGCTGTAGCATATTTCCATGGATGATGTTTCCATGATGTGTATAGCTGGAAGATGTAGTGGATAGTCAGTTAATAAAGATTTATGGAGCACTTACTGTGTGCCAGGTGTGATAAGCACTGGGGACACATCAAGATGTAAAAGACAGTGTCCGCTCTTAAGTAACCCACAGTCCCCAGAAGCAGGAGACAATATGAAAACAATGATGTACAAATAAGATATAGACAGATAAGTGGGAGACAATCAGCAGAGGAAATTCACCAGGTTGAAGAGGAATTGGGAAAAGCTTCCCGTAGGAGGTGAGATTTTATCAGGTTCTTAAAGAGAATCAATTATATTATCCAGAGTGAGAGATCCAGCTCTGCCAGTACAGGGATAGCAAACATTAAATGACCTAGAGGTAGAAACGCTGCCAGGACATCGGGCAAATCCCCCACGAAGAATATGCAAAAGGAAATAAGATAGGAGTGGTACAGGGCAAAAAGTTACAGAGAGAATGGCCATATCCCAATATCATGGAAATGTCGAAATGGGGCTTGTATTGTCAAACACGCCCCACTACTATCTCAAATGATGGCTTTTCAAATGGGAAGCCTCAAGCCATCGTGTCTTGGGTGTACCTCCTCCCAGGTTTCCATGGCTCTGTGGTCTCATCCATGTGGATTGTCCTTCTGACACCAAGATCACAACTATCTGTGGGTCTATAGACAAGGAAAGAGTCCAACCCATGTCCTCCTGGCTCTTCCCACTGAACCTCCCAGCCTCTTAGCAATAGCTCCATGCCAATTAGCTCCTCCTTTTCCTTATGATGAAAAATGTGTTGAAAGTGCCATGTCTTTGAATCACTCTAGCACAGGGAAGACAAAAGCAGCCTACCCATTAAAGCATAAAGCCATCTGGAACATGTGTCATCTGGAAAAGATGAATCCCCCCAGGAAGGCAGTCAAGTCAGGGAGTGACCACCAGGACTGGACTGCTGGTCCCCTGGGCTGAACTGCAAGGGGGCTTCATTGAAAGGGCCCTGACGAGATGAGAGCCCAAGCTTTGTCACTGCTTTATGCCCAGCTTGATCTTGCGGGGTTCCACAGGGGCTGGTTATTTTTCCTTTCTTTGTTATGCTAACAGGGCTTTGATGCCAAACAACAAAGTGTCTTCTCTTTCCTCTTTGGTAAAAACTTCTCATCTTTAGCAGGAGCCAAACCCAGAACTGGAGCTGTGCTCACGGACCACCATCCTTCCGTCTGGATTTCTGGACACTGATGATATCTAGAATTAAACTTTCCCTGTTGTTGTAAAGTGTGAGCAGGCATATGTGCATGTGTGTATGTGCACATGCACGTTTGAGCTTCTCATGCTTCCATGGAATTCCCCGACTTGGAGTCAAGACATTTCAAATTCAAACACTTCCTGGTCATGTGACCTGGGCAACTTATTTCACCTCTAGGAGCCTCATTCAGTCTTCTCATCAATTAAATGGGACAAGAATCCTTGTAGTCCTCACTCAGAAATGTTAGATTGGGGGTCCACCGAAAGAATGTCTATAATATTCTTTCCATTTCTTCTCTAGAAAGAAAGTAGGGCAAAATACACAGAGTAGGGCTAGGGAGTGTTCAGACAGAGGGCAGAGCAAACAAGTAGAAAAGCCTCATGGTCTGGCTCCTGAGACCTTGCCATCTGCCTTGGGTACTTCACCATGTTATTTACTTGCAATGTTTCTCTCTAAGTAGTTAGAACTGTGCTCTAATTAACTTCCCCTCTCTAGGAGAGAAGTGGAAGTGAAGTCAAGTGACAATTATTTCCCTCTTATGTGAGGTCTTTCCAGACAATTCCTCCTCATGCAAGCTAGGTTCATCAACATGTAGATTACCTGGAGGCATGAGGTGTAAGTCAGGGACTGGGCTCCTGGGAACTCCCAACCACTCCTAGAAAGATGTTCTCTGACTTAGCATTAAAGGCCTTGTGCTTTGGAATGGCAAAGAAATCTTTTTTGACCTCCTTGGTCCACATATCTTGGGTTTTCAGATTATGAAACAATATGTCTATTAAGTCTCTCAGTCTCATGCCGAAGTACACAGGGAGAGTGACTGTCAGAGTTTTGGCCACTGAGCCAGGAAAATAGCCAACTCACCAGAGTTTAAAAGGCATGGCTCCATCCTCTCAATCTCTGTTTCCATCTTCCCAGAACTTTTTGAATTCTCTCTCAAATTCTTTTTAGATGGGTGGGATAGAATCTTGGTACTATCTCTCCTCAGGTAGCAATAATGATTATATGAATATATGCTAGCCTAGACAATCTTGAGACTGAATCTCAAGTTCAGGTAGACTTTTCTCCTTTGTGTTTATTTCCCTGAAGCCTGGGTAAGAGAGAGGGAAGCACAGGATGAACACAAATGACCCATAGTTTCTTCCTAGAATCGAATGTGGGTGTTGGGGGTATGGGGTTGCTGTTGCTTGCTGAGCACTAGAGAGGTTAAAAATGTGAATTCTCTGCTCTAAGACTTTGGAGCAAACTTATATGAAGTCACACTTCAGAGGATGATCCATTAGAAGTTTGATCATTGGACGAGGAGGGAAATGAACTCCATGTTTGTGGCTTCACTAAATGTTCAGATGCGCTTCATGGATTTCAACTCAAAACTCCAGGCAAACATGAGATACTCAAAGTTTTTTCCTGCTTATACTCTTTAAAAATTTGAGCTGAGAAGAAAACCGGAAGTGCTAGAAAGAAGGGAGAGAGGAAGAAAGAGATGGAGGAAGGAAGGAATGGAAAAAAATCTAGCTAAAGTAACTAAAATGTCCATAGCCTTTGACTTGGATGCCCTACTGCTGGATTCATGCCCAAAGAAATTCAAAGACCAAAAGAAAGGTCCTGTCTTCACCATGATATGCATACTGACATGTTTATGGTAGCAAAGAACAAGAAACAAAGTAGTTGCCCTTCTGCTGGGACATGAGTCATGGTTCATGAACGTAATGGAATATCACTGAGCTGTAAGAAACAATGTCCCTAAAGAATTCAGATAAGCATTGACAGATACAAAGTGAGTGGGACTAAATGCTGCACAATTACTATGACTAGAATATGAAAAAAATGTTCTAAATCACTATGGATTAGAGAAATGCAAATTGAAACTACTCTGAGGTACCACCTCACACCTATCAGATTGGTTCGTATGACAGAAAAGGAAAATGATAAATGTCGGAGAAGATATGGGAAAATGGGGACACTAATGTACTGTTGGTGGAGTTGTGAATTAATACCACCATTCTGGAGAGCAATTTGGAACTATGCCCAAAGAGCTATAAAACTGTGCATATTGATCCAGCAATGCCAATAGTAGGTCTGTATCCCAAAGAGATCATTAAAAAGGGGGAAAGGACCTATTTATGCAAAAATATTTATAGTATTTTTGTGGTGGCTAAGAATTGGAAAGAATTAGAAACTAAGGGGATGCCCATCAATTGGGGAATGACTGTACAAGTTGTGGTATATGAATGTAAGGAAATACTATTGTTCCATAAGAAATGATGAATAGGTGAGTTTCAGAAAAACCTGGAAAGACTTATATGAACTGATGCTGAGTGAAGTGAGCAGAACCAGGAGAACATTGTACACAGAAACATTAACACTGTGTGATGATCAGCTATGACTGACTTAGTTCTTCTCAGCAATACAGCTGTCCAAGATAATTCCAAATGATTCATGACAGAAAATGTTATCTACATGAAGAGAAAGAACTGATGGAGCCTGAATGCAGATAAAAGAATAAATACTATTTTCACTTTTTTTGTATTTTTTCCTTTTTGTTCTGTTTCTTCTTTTACAACCTGACTAATGTGAAAACATGTTTTGCATGATTGCAAATGTATAACTTTTATCAGATTGCTTGTCATCTTGGGGAGAGGAGAAGGAATAGAGGGAGAGAGGGAAGGAGAAATACACACACACATACATACATACCTACACGCACACACACATATATGTTACCATGACTAGTTGAACATACAAAAGCTATCCACCTTTAGGAATCCAGATAGGAGGAAATAAGCATATTACAGTCTTGCATATATGTGTATTAGTGTATATGTATATATGGGTATGTTTACATATGTATATATATCTTCACGTTTAATTGTGGCCTTCTCTGGGTGGGGGGGCAGAGAGGGAAGGGAAAATAAACTAAAAAGTTCACAGCAAAAAACAAAGAATTCCACCAAGGAAGCAAAGAAAAGCCAGGCAGCTTTGAAACCAATATATAGGATTTATTATACAGGTTTCCTTGAAATGGAAAGTTGCTGTTTTATATTGAATGCTGTCTTATGGTTGGCTGTGTACATGACAATGTTTTTTTTTTTCTTTTCTCATTTTGTATTTGTTTAAAATTTTAAAAAATTACCAAGAAAAAGATGAGTGTGACAGGGCCTGGCCCTGAAGCAGAGTCCAAACTCAGTATATTTTCTGCTGGGCCACACTGAGAATACTGCTATAGAACACCGTCCATACTTTTAGGATCAGATGACACAATCCTTGCCCTCCTTCCCTCCTTAGAACAAGTGTAATAGGATCTGAGAGGTGCCCAGAGTGCAGCAGCAGGCTCCAATGAAGCCAATTCCGGAAGTGGGGGAGGGGGGGTCTAGCAAGCCTCCTTTTAGAAACGTGATGCCATCCAATGGAAGCACCTTGGAGAGATTCTGGAGCATGTGTAAACATTCTACAACTGTCTCTTCTTGGCTTACCATATGGTGAGTACAAGGCTTCTTGACTGTGAAGATATTGAGTAAGGACTACTGACCAGGGGCCAGGCCATTTTTGGGTGGGGGGCTGCTTGTCTTGAACTGACTCATTTTGCCTTAGCATTTTTTCTTTGCTGTTTTACTCAAAGGGGTTGGGAACTCTGCGCTTGTGAGTATTGAAAGGTCAGCAGAGTAAGCATCCTAGACAGCCTGGCATCTCAATTTTGCAGCCAGCCCCCTATCAATGTCCTAAGGAGCAAAGGATGACCTTAGAGGGTGATTTTCAGGATCCAGTCCAGTTGCAGCTGAGACAAATACTCTTTTGGAAGCCATTCCACATCTAGACATGAACTTGGTGGTGCCAATGCTAGAGAGAAGCTAAGCTAAGGCTGAATCTACTCTCCCTAGAGACCAAAGTGAACTAGAAAAGCATGTGGGAATGTAGGTGCTGCAGTGGATAGAGTGCTAGGTCTGAAGATCTGAATTCAAATTTGGCCTCAGATACTTACAAGCTGTGAAACCCTGGGCAAGTCATTTTACCTTTTTGGATTCAGTTTCCTCATCTGTAAGATGAGCTGGAGAAGTATCCAGTCCAATATCCTGGCCAAGAAAACCCTAATGAAGCATCAGACATGACTGAAAAATGACTTAACAACTACAACAGGGAAGCATGTACTTTCTAAGTATTGAGGGGAGACATTTGCAATTTTGTATAACTTCAAAGTAAACATTTCTTTGTAAGAGTTCATTTATGTTAAATGGTTAAATGGAGGTGTGTGTGTGTGTGTGTGTGTGTGTGTGTGCGCGCGCTAGTAATTGGCACCAAACCATACAGAAGAACATAACCAGTGCAGGCTTGGATTAATAGCATGAAAGAAAGGCCCCAGCCCCCCCCAAAACTCTCAGGGTTCTCAATAGAATGCTGACCTGGGCAACTTGCTGGCTTAGAGTGAGTGAGCTAGAGCTAACTCATCACTGAAGGCATAGCAGTTTGAGTAGGAAAGGTTGGAGGGATGCATTTGGAAATCAATAACTCATTAAGCATACAGTAAGTGCCTACTAAGTATTAGTGCCATGCTTGGTGCTGGACAGGGGAAAGGAGAGAAGAAAGAGGAAATGGAGACTACATAAAGTAATTGACAAGGCACAGAACTTGGAGTCAGGAAGGTCTGAATTCAAATATTGCCTCAGACACTAGCAGAGTGGCTCTAGTCAAGTCTCAGTTTGCTCATCTATAAAATGAGGGAGCTGAATCAGATATTCTCTAATGTCCTTCCAGTTCTAAATCTATTATTTCATGATTTTATAGTGTTGGAGGAGGAGGAAACCCAAGATAATTAACTTTTATATATAATGCTTCAAGGCTGACAGAACCCATTATGTGTCATCTCATTTGATCCTGAGTACAACTCTGTAGTATATAAGAAGGCGCTGTTATGACCCTACTTGACAAATGAGCACACTGAGACATGAAAGGTAAATGACTTGCCCAAGGTCACACAGCCAGAAGACACCTAAGGCATGTCAAGAAATGGCATAGTATCCCAAAATGTCCAGAAATCATCTATCCAACCATGCCTGAAAAAGAACCCTCAATCTAACCTCCTCCTCACATTCATGGTCATCTGGTCTTTGCTTAAAGATCCCTAGTGGGAGAGGGATTCACTAAGTAGAGAAGTAACTCTTTCCACCTAGATACATCTCTCATTGGAGGGAAGGTTCTTCCTGACATTGAGCTCAGTATCCAAGTTAGTATTGGCTTTATTGATTACTGAGGGGACCTTGGAGAGCGTCTAGCCCCACACTCTTATTTTATTGGTAGGATGTGGAGGACAGGGGAAGGGCAGTGATTTACACAGGATTACATAGGTAGTAAAATGGTTCAGGGTTAGTTTCTACACACTTGTAAAGTGGATTAATAACATCTGGTGTGTGCTAAGTCTGAGACACGAAGGCTAACAAAGCATGTTTACAAATGTTTAAGATCTTGGCAGAAAGGTGCCCTAAACTTTCAGTAAATCATTCCTTCTGACTGACGTAGGAGTGGTTTCCCTTAGTGGTTGTTCTAAACTGTGAACTCCCTCTTCCAGCTGCCTTTTCCACTCTCAAGCCCCTTATACACACATACACACACACACACGCATGCATGCACACATACATGCACATGCAAATGCACAGACACTGAACACATGTGTACAAACACACATGTATACCCACATGTTCACAAATGCACAGAGAGAAGTCTGCTCCTAATTCACTGAAAGGATTGAAGACATCCTGTCATTTCATTCCCTTCCCATCACCTCCAGACTTCTCAGGATCATCTTTCTCTCATTCTCTTTTTCTTTTCTTGTGCATCAGATTTCTCCCTATGGCTCAACCCTTGATCTCCCCCCTCCCCAGGACTCTGCTCTATCAGTTAGACCCCTCCCCCACTCAAATAGATCTTCCAACACTTCCTCTCCCTAATGGCTGCTTCCCATCTGCCCTTAGACTTTCAATTCAATTCAATGAATCATTATTTCAATAACTCACATGCTAAGGCCTTACCAACAATAAAAAGACTTGCTTTGACACTCCTACACTGTTGAGTTACTGTTTAATTTCTCACCTATCTTATACTGTTGAAAAAACTGTCTCTACCTCATCCCCCACCTCTAAACCATCCACTTAGCTCTTGAATAGTATGACCTCCTATTCCTATTCCTCAACTGAAACTGTTCCCTCAAAGTCCCCTGTGAGGTCCTAACATTCATGTTATTTCTCCTAAATGTCATGGGAGGAGGAGGGTTTCCTTTTTGTCTTTGTATTTCTAGAGTCCAGATCAGTCCTTGGCATCACCGTGTGGTGTTTAGTGCACTAAACTTAGAATCAAGAAGATTTGCCTTTGAATCCTTCACATGTCTCCTCACTGGGTGACTCAAGTCATTTAGATACTCTGGGTTTCACTTGGCTTCATTGACCTTTAAAACTTCTTCTAACTTTAGATCTGTGAGCTTACTTGTTACTTGGTCCTTTTTTCCCCAACACAACATTTAATCAGTGTTGCTATATGGCAACAAACATGGAACTCTAAGGCCTGGGAAGATCCAATGAACTTCACAATGAGCCAAAGAAAAGGGCCGTGGTGGGCACCAGTGAGGAACCCTGACGAACAGGCCTGAAGAAAGTCATCAAGGCATTGTATGAGAAGCAGAGAAGACAGATGAGTCACATGGCAAGGATGAAGGATGATAGGTGGGCAGTCAGAGCCCTTCCCTGCAATACACTTGATATATATGGAAAATCAGAGCAAGCCTCCAAAGTGTTGAGGGCAATTCCTAAGATAAATTTTGGGAAAGACATGAACCAGAGTCACTTAGGATGGGCCAACATGAATAGACTGGCATCTGAATTCTTGCAGAATCATCTCAAATTGATGAGATCACATTTCCATCAGAATACTTAACCAACTAATAATATTCAAACCCAAGCGTCTTTCCTTTCAGATCTTATCCTCTTTGGCCCCCTTGTGATATTTGACTGTTGACTGTGCTCTGACTCTCCTCCTCCTTCTATGGTTTTTTCTCACTTCAGTTTAGAGATCTAGCACTTCCTCACTTCTCCTCCTACTTTTATCTGCTTCTTCAGTCTTCTTGGCTAGCTCCTTTTCTTGGCTCCTTGATGTGTAGTGTCCACAAAGCTCTGGCCTGAATCCTCATCTATTTTCTCCCAGCCTACACATTCCCCTTGGTCAGATTATTCCCTTTCAAAGTCTTCAGTTTTCACCTCAACATAGACCCTCCCCTCTCCTCATCTCCCAGTCTCCACACTTGCATCTTCAATTACCTATAGAGTATCTCTGCCTGGGTGTCCCACTGACACCTCAAACTCAACAGAGGATCATAGGATGAGCTGGATGGGATTTCATAGGTCATAATCTGACCCTCTCATTTTACTAATGAGTAAACTGAAGTTCAAAACATTAAAGTAACTGACTGAGGTCACATAATGAACAAGTGGCACAGTCAGGATTCTTATCCAGGATCTCTGACTCTGATCTAGCTCCCTTTTTATTATACTGCATTGCTTACATGGAAACCCGTTACTTATTTCCCTGCTACCTCCAATGTAACAACCAATACAGTTTTCTGGACACATTATTCCATAACTTGGGAGAGAAACATTAAAAAAAAATGACAATAGGACTATTCAGCCTGAACTCCATGGCCCCAAAGATCAGAGGGCTGTCATAATAACACTGAAGTTCTGCTCTGGGTCACAGACGCATGAAGTCAGCCAATAATCTGTTGGCAAAGAAGGGTCAAGGAAATAACATAGTTTGTGGAAATGGAGGGGTTTATGATGGCAGTCCAGGACCAGGTTAAGCACCAAGTGTGTAGAAGGGATTTCCTTAAGGAGACCAGACCTGATGTATATTATGCACGTGGTTGTAATCATGCAACATATTCCTAAAGGTTGCAATAATCTAAACTCTAGAAAATACCTAGCAGCTAGAATTATATATCAGAAGCTGTTGCTTTTTGTGGAACATTCAAGAGTAAATGCCCACAGTACAAACATAGACCCCCAAATGTCCTGGGGAACCTCAACTAACAAACTGAAACAGAGCCAAGTCACCATGGCAGACTCAACTGTTGCCAATAATCTCCCAGAGAGAACATCAACTCAAAAAAAGGAGAGAGAACATTTTAAATAGATGTTGCCCATCCTCAAGATTCAATTAGCAAGCTACAGAGAATAAAAAGTCTGAAAAATATACTTACCTGCTGAGAAGATCAAAACTGGGCGATTACAGGGTGAGACCCAAGCTATCTCCACCATCATGTCTCCTGCTGCTGGAGTCTCAAAGTTACTTCCAATAAGTGGACAAAATAAGCCAGTGTCCCAATATTTTTATCGATTGCCAAAAGCTGTTACTTTATCCACCTGTGTGCCATTGTCCACAGGAAATGGAACAGACTTATGCCATGATTGTTTCTATTTGAACTTCATTGGAGGAAAAAGTGAGTTGAATAAAATAATAACTTGACCTTGCCATAATAATAATAATAAATAATAGTAATAAAACCTCACATTTATATAGCCCTACTATGTGCCAGGCACTGTGCTGAGTGCTTTACAATTATCTCATTTGGTCCTCACAACAACCCTGTGAAGTTGGCGATTATTATCTCCATTTTACACATAGGGAAACTGAGGCTCAGGGAAGGTGGATGATGTGGCTGAGTTCACAGAGCTAAAAAGTGTCTGAGACTCTCCAAAGATGGTTTGCTCACCAGCTTTGTCTCCCCGATGCTTAGCACAAACAACTGAACATCGATAAATCTTACTGAGTTGAATTAATGTGAATCTTTCCACCTCCAAGTCTGGCACTCTCTCCAAAAGTGTAGTTCTTCCAATTATCTAATAATACAAAGATTAACAACTTTGCAAGACTTCAGAACTCTGATGGAAACAATGGAGCCTGCCACAGGTGCAGAAGAGTTGTGATGACATGTGAAACTCGCCTCGAGATGGAGCGAAGGACTCAGAACACAGAGTGGGGCAGACACAAACATATACATACATCCACACACCCACATAGTACACACACATGCACGTGTGTATATTCACACACAAATATCCACACATGCATTTCGAACTGGTTAATGCAGGCATTTGTTTTACTTGGCTATTCCTGCTTGTAACAGTGTTTGTTTTTCATGCTTTCTCATTGTTTGGGGGAGGGAAGGGGGAGGAAGAGAATCCATAACTTAAAATGGAGTTAAAAGAAAAAAAAACCCAAAAGTTTAATTCCCGAGGCTTTATTTTCAGTCACTTGAGGTTTAGCAAAATGCTTCATGTACTTTCTCCCATTTTCCCAAAGCACAAATCTACCAAAAGGATTTGTATCTATCTGAAGATAGGAAATACCACTTTTCAGCAATACAGATAAAAATCCCATTATGGAGAAGCCATCGCAGGAAGGTAATGGCTAATGAGCCTAAGTCTGCATCCTGGTGGGTGTCACAGGTCCAGAGGTGGATACACAAGGTGTGAAGACTGTAGCCTCTTCCCCCCTCAAATGGCCCCATCCAACAGGGGCACTGCAGCCCCATGGAGTGGAGTTTTCCATCCTTCAGAATACAGACTTTAATAAGATAGAAATGTGTGTCCCCACCCCCATCCTCCCCTCCCAAGACTCTATCGTCTCTTGCCTGTCCCTAGTCATGGCTTGCATTCCAGTGGCTATTTATTTTATTCATCTGGTTACAGAACATGCTCTGCCCTGAATCCACCTAGATTTCAATGACTTCAAGGCCTTGTCTGTGTGATTGGCCCTCTCCATCACTAAGGGACTGGTTTGGAGAGTCATAAGCTCCCTTCTTTTCTGATTCTGAGTCTTAGGAAGAGAAGAGCTAGACAGACAAAGCTGAGAGAACATAACCTTAAAAATTCAATGACAAATTTCTAGAATACAATCTGTGGCTTCCAGGCAAAACATAACATACTTGCATATTTTAAAAGTCCTCTGCAGAAGTATATAAAACACATCCTGGGACTTGAGGCAAAGATATTTGTCCTCAGCTGAGACAGCAGATACTTCCTGAATCCATTCACTGTAACTAAACAAGGCAAAATATTTTCCCTAGATTTTTATTATAACTTAAATGTACAAACTGTGACTAGACCATGAAAAACATGAAACCATTACTGTCAGAAATGTAAATCTCATCCAGCTCTTCATCCTACAAAGGACCCCAAACCTTCCTGGAGTATCTGTTTCAATTGCATCCCTGCATGTGTGAGACCAAGCAAGGGCCCAGTGAATAAATGGCTTGTGCCAAACCTCTTTCGAAGGTGGGGTCCTCTCCTGTCTGTTCTATGTGGCCCACTGGGCTGGAAAAATCAGCCATGGAGCCCTTATCCATGAGACCTCCTGAACTCTAGGGACAAAGGCAGCTGGAGCTTTATACATCTCTCAGAGACACTGATCATAGGGCGATTTGGGGAGGGAACCCCCTCACTTCTAGCCAAGTGGTCCCTGTTGCTGGTGCTCTCTGGGGTCTGGCCCCAAACTCAAGCCCCAGATGCCTTTTAAGACCCCAATACATGATCCCAATATAGGAAGTACCCTTCACTAACACACACATACACAAACACACAGAAACACACACACGAAAGAACTCTTCTTTCACAGTTAATACTCAAATCTTCAGTCCTCCTGAGCTAGAAGAAAGCTAAGCTGCCTTAATTTTTAGATTTTGGTTCCATAAGGGCCCTGTTGTGGGCAGCCAGAGACATCCAGGGGCCTCTGCTTATCACCAACAGTTTCTGCTCAGGAAAAGGAGGCCATTTTTCCTATGCACCTATCCTCACGATGATGCCATATGACTACAAATCGTATCACCCAATGATCTGTGGGCTGCAGGCATGCTGGTGCCCGAAGGCCAGAGAAGAATGGTGTGATTGGTGCCTACAGGCTACAGTATATAGATAGAAGTGATAAAAAACATCAGTAAAGATATGTATGACTGAAAAGAAAGATATGTATGACTGAAAAAGATGGTGATCCAGCTCATGTGGCTTCATGAGAAAGCCAGGACCCTGTATTTGGAGGGAAGGTTCGAATTCTGTCTCTGCCACTTACTAACCAGACAACCTTGGCCAAAGAACCTCTCTGGATGGGTCTTCATTGCTTCTGTACAAGGAGGGAGCTGGACTGGATGATTTTAAGGCCACTTCCAGACCTGTGATTCTTTAATCAAACATATTAATCTTTAAATTTTAAATGATTTTTAATGCTTTACTCATTGATATATGGGGCAGCCAGGTGGCACAGTGGATGGAGCACTGAGCTTGGAGTCAGGAAGATTCTTCTGAGTTCAGATGCTTACAGTTGTGTGACCCTGGGCTAGTCACTACACCCTGTCTGCCTCAGTTTCCATGTCTGCAAAATAGGCTGGACAAGGAAATGGCAGACCACTCCAGTATCTCTACGAAGAAAAATCCCAAAAGGGGCCATAAAGAGTTGGACACAATGGAGGTAACTGAGCAACACCACATGCAATGAAAATTCCTTAAGGGTTATGGATTGCATTTTTGTTTTTGTATCTCAAGAGTCTAGTACAACACCGAATACACAGATGGGTCCTTAATAAATAATTTAGAATAGAATTGAGCTCATTTCTTTGATGGGAACCCTAGGAATCTACCATGTATATTTCACCTCATGGGACCAATGGATTTATTTGGATTTATTTGGTCATAAAACTCAAGCAAACATTGCACTGAACAGGAGGACCAAATAAAGAGGAGATAAACAGGAATAAAACTCCTGTTCAGCCAACTTTCACAGCTGTTTTGGACCCTGGCTTGAGGCTGGGATGGAAGATGGATGTGGCCCAAGTAGACTGACCATCTTAGGCAATCCCACCTAGCTTGACAGCAGTTAATTCTACCCCTTCTTGGGGAATCCCAAAGGATTTCTGATCATCCCTGGGTCCATGTGCTGGGATTGCTTAACAAGTTCATTTGTAGCCCAAGACCATGGCAGATGCATCTGTTCATTCCTCTTGTCTGGATCAAAGCAAGAAGAGACTTCCCTGATTAGAACAACTGAGGAAGGGGCAGGCCCAAAGAGCCCAGGGGTGGCAGTGCCAGGAGCATCTACGAAGGAGGAGAGGAATGGGGAAAGAGGGGGCTCACAAGGCTCATTCCCTGCTGGTGCCCTGCCTCCCTCTCTCCTTCACCTCTCTTTCTCTGCCTGCTTCCCTCAACCTCTAATGGCTCTTTGTGGTTACTGCTCACAGATGAGCTTTTCAGAATTACTCATTCCCGGCAGCTTCTCCCCTCAGGTTTGGCAAGAGTCAAATGCAGCCAGACTTCTCAGAACAGTGTTACAGGATGTTGGTCTGGCCAAAGTAGTGGGGTGGGGGAGGCAGCCAGTGGATGGCTCACTGCCGAGACATCAGGGACCTTCTTTAGCAATGGATTGATGTCAATCACTGCCAACTTCCAGCCACTTAAGGAGGAAGGAGATTGGTTAGAAGAAAAATATTTCCACTGTGACTGACTTTCTGCACTTCTTTTTTAATTAATGCTTCCTGCCAACAGCTCATAGTTCACCTTAGGTCACAAGTAGTGTTCTCTCCTCATTAAGTGTGTCTCAGGTATTAGACTGTAAATGGGATATTCTAGAAATTTTATTTTATTTTATTTTAATATGTGAAAAATATTCAGTCTGAAGGCCTTACATCTTCATACAAATTGATGCCCCCAGGAGAATCCTCAAACTGGAGGAAGAGTTCAGTAAAGCAGGAACAAAATTCTTCAAGATGAGCTTCTGAAAGGCTTGCCGAGACTGAGGGATGCAGCACTTTGTTGGAGACTTGGATTTCGAGGACAGTGAGGAGATTCCAATCTAGCTTTTCTTTGGGCATTTAAAGAGGTGGATGGTTTTGTGAAACTTTAAATCCAAGTCACTTGCAACTCATCTCCCTTGTGACATCATTAGTCCTCTTAGAGAATGAAGGTTGAACAACAACCAAGTTTTTCACAACCTGGGTCATATTGACCTTTTGTGTGGCTCATGTCCCATCATTCTATGGTCCAGTCAGATGGATTTTCTTGTTGTTCCTCTTGTATGATGCTCCATCTCCTTCCTGTGAGCCTTTGCACATTCTTTCCCCATGCCTGGCAAGCCTTCTTCTGTCCCCACCTTCTCCTCCTCCTCCTTTTACAAGGCAGATCAGCTCAAGGGTCGGTCACCTCTTACCTAAGACTTTTCATGATCTCCTAGCTTCTAGGGACTCTGTTTCTATTTTGTACATAGCTATCTGAGTACATATTTTCCCCTCACATAGAAGGTGGGTTCCTTGAGGGAAGGGGATTTTTCACATTTGTCTTTGCACACCCAGCATCAGGTACATTGCCTAGGATGTAAAAGATGTTTATTAAATGTAAGTTCATGGGTCCACAGATGGAATCTTGACCCTAAGCCCAGGATTTTGTTCATTACACCAGGCTGCCTCTTAATTGCCAATTGTTCTTATCTGGAGGTGTGCCCGGATACTGGATACACTTGGATTCTTGAAATTTCTTTATCCAACCCTGCTTGCAGGAAGTGTGTGTGTGTGTGTGTGTGTGTGTATGTTTCTATGTATGTATTTATATGTATGTGTGCAAGTGTGCTCGTGTGTGTATGTGTGTGCTGGAGAGGGGGAATTCTGAAATTCATCCTCAGTTCCTGATTTACAAGCTCATCTCAGAGGTGGGAATCATGAGACACCATACATAAGCAGGCAATGTCCTTGATAATCCCTAATTCTCCTCAAACCACATGGCATTAGTTGCCAACAAGGAAGGTGGGGTGGGGTGGGGGGCAAGGGAGGATGACAGAGGCCCTGCTGTCTCCTATTCACAGGATAGAGAAGAACATATGAACCAGAGCCCTTAATTACCCTGACTGCTTCCTCTTGCTGGTGATGCCAAGGGGCATGTACCCTGGTCTCTCAGCCAAAAATTCCAGTAGCTTGGCACTCATGGTTCACTGGTTTTCCACCTGCTTGGCCAAATCCTTTTCCAGGCTCTTAGACCCACATCAGAATTCAAGTGTGTGGAGTCTGAGAAGCATAAGCCGTGCCTGATGGGTCCATGAAAACCGACTTGATTCTGGTTTTCTTTCTTTATGCTTCTTTGCCATGTGATATTACAGCTCCAAAGAGCTGGCAGGACTCCTTAGACCCAACCCTGCTCTCCATTCTTTGTGACTGTTGGTGACTGCCCACTCATCTTCAGTTCACTGACTTTGAGATTCCTAGGACTGATGCCCTAACTCTGGCATAGAGAACTCCATGACCATTGAATAGACCAGATATGACTTCTCAGAAGACACCAAAGGCATGGTTTGGATTTGTAACATCATGGATGACTAGGCAGGCCCCCCCATCAGCATATTTTTTCCTTTTAGCTAGATTGGGGTTCTTAACCTGGGGGCCACAAACTTGTATTTTTTAATGCTTTGATAACTGCCTTTCAATAGAATTGGCTTTCTTTGCGATCCTTGGTACTTCATGGTACATATTTAGTTATTCTGAGAAGGGAAAGACTTTACCAGACTACTCAAGGGATCCCAAAAAGGGCTAAGAACCCCTGCTGTAGCTGGAAGATGAATTGCTATAAGAGCTACAGGATAGAAATGCTGTAGGCTCTCCCTGACCCCCAAACTCTGACCAATATTATTAGAAATTGGTCCAAATCACAGAATCCCTGAGTTGGAAGGGCCCCAAACAGCACCTGAACAAGGATCTGCTCTCTACACTTCCAACAAGCCATCCTCCAACCTTTGACTGAAGACCTGCAAGGAGGGGGCATTGCCACTTCCCATTTTCCTTTCCAGTAACTGATTATAGGGACAATTTTCCCTTACGTAGTTCACCTCAGTTGCTTCAATGTGATTTCTCCTCACTACCCAGTTCTGGCCTCTGGGGTATATCAGGACAAGCCTAATTCCTCCAATAATCAGACAGTATCCCACTCCCCTCCCCTACCTTACTCCCAGCCTTTTCTTTTCCAGACTTAATAGTCTTTTAGCTAATCCTCACATGATGTGCATTCAAGGATTCTTCCTGGCCTCTGGCCTGGTTACCTCCTCTGAACTTGCATCATTCTATCAAAGTGACCCCCCAGAACTAGACACAATCCGTCAGCTGGTCTCTGACTGAGTCAGCTCCTTATTCCTGGATGTGAGTCTCCTAATGGAGCTTAAGATCAGATTCATCTTCTTGGCTGCCATGTCATACTTCCCACATAGTTTAGAAGAAATACTCTAGTTCTAGATTACATGCCTTTCCTGAGTCCCATAACAGTTACTGTCAGAACCTTCTCTTCTTCTGTGGAATGAAAGTGTTACCTGTACTTCAGGAGTCCTTTCCAGAAACATGGCTCTGGCCTTGGAATCATCCATATCCTGGATTAAGCCTGGGGGTGATCTGACCCCCAAAGATGGGAGGGGAACCAGGCTTTTCTTTGATCTGTGACTCATTGTAACCCTTTCCCCCGAGTTATGTAGACAATCATTGCAACAAAGCTAGGATATAGCTCACATCTTTGGTCTCACTTAAAAGAGTCACTTCTATAAAAGATATTCAATGAACTAGCATGCTATGCTAGTTATCAGGAATAGGACAGCTGTTTATTTCCTCCAGCACAAGAAAAATAGTTAAAATTCAAAAAACAAAGCCTATATTAACAAATGCTTAAAATATAAAACAGTAATCCATTGAACCTATTGTACTCTTCTGAGAAATAAACTCAACATTGTGGGTTTATGTGAAATGGACATTTCACATTTAATTTGGGTGTTTACTGTTTGAGAAACTCGCTAAGGTTGGCTTTCTGGCTGACCAGGCATGATTCCTCAGTCCTTTCAAGATCACCCTGAAGGTAGTCATACTCTCCTTGGAGAAGTGATTTAATAGCAGGAGGTGATTCCTATTGGATAGCTGATTGGATTAGAAAAGCAGCATGGGATATTCCTTGGTACCCAGGAGAAGCAATATGGAATACTGGTTAGGGGATTACCCTTGGATTTAAGACCTGACCTACCTGTGACATACACTGATGGACACTTAATCTTTCAGTGTCCCCAAGTAATTCTCTAACACTAAACTCAAAGACAAGTTGAAGCTTCAAATTGGTGGGTAGATTACTCTAGGAGAAATGGGTAAAATCGTAGCTCCAGCCCAACCCTTCTTCCCCACCCTCATCCCCACTTATTAGAATATAAGTTCCTTCTCTTGACGCAAAATGTCATCCACATTCAGAGAAAGAATTATGGAATTGGAATGCAGAATGAAGCAGACTATTTTCTTTTGTGTTACGTTTGTTTTGTTTTGGTTTCTCTCATGGTTTATCCCATTCATTTTAATTCTTTTATGCAACATGACTAATGTGAAAATGTGGTTAATAAAATGTATTTGTAGAACCCATATAAGATTGTGTGCTGTCTCGGGGAGAGAGAGGAAAGGGAGTGGGAGAAAATTTAAACCTTATGGAAGTGATTGTTGAAAACTGAAAACAAATTAATTCAATTTTCTTTTCCTTGAGGAACTTGGTCTATATATCCCTTTGCAACAATAGGTACTTAATAAATGCTTATTGGATTAGATTGCTGGGAACAGAAAGATGTGGACTGACCTTTATGAGGTTCTTAGATTCATTTGGCCCAGACTCTACCCTGCTGATCTCTCCAGCCCACAGACTTAAATATTCTGTCAAAAAGAGCATCTGGCCAGAGAGCAGGTCCAAGGGTTTCTATAAGGTCACATCATTAAAGATCCATGAGCAAGGAAGGCTTCCAACTTCAGCAATATGATACTTGAGAGCAAGGGAGGGAAAATCAAGCCCTGAGCACCAGGTTAGCATCAGGTCAAATGTTGGGTGATGCAGAGAAACATGAGCCAGAGTCACAGCACTCAGGGAGTTCAACAGGAGATCAAAGTAAACCAATGAAACACCTTGAGTCCATAAGCAGTCCTCAGCCTCGGAGCAGTGCAGTCTCCCTGGGGGCCTCTTCTTTTGTCAGACACCATTTGGAGTATTGGGTTCAATTTGGGCACCAGGGCTTAGAAAGGACTTAGTGATGATCTGACCAAAGAGCATCTGGAATGAGATGGCACCCTTGGCTGCCCATCCTACATTGACTTGATTCTGATAGTGAGGAAATTCTTGGCCTTGAGCCCAAATCTCCCTCTCTATAATTTCTAAGCCTTAGAATGTCCAGGGCTAATGAGGACTAGGAAGGTCCTTTATAATCTAAGAACCACTTGAAGGAACTGGGGATAGACAATCCGAGAGAAGAAAACACTTAGGGGGGATGTGATAACTATCTTCAAACTTTTGAAGATAAGGCAACAAACATGTTTTAAAAGCTGACCAAGAACCAGGCACTATGCTAAGCAATGGGATGTCTGTACTAGGAAAAATAAAAATAGTTACTGTCCTCAGGGGCTAACCTTCCAATGAAGGAAGACAAAGCACAAGAGGAGCTGAAAGGGAGAAGAAATGATTCATGCAGGGCCAGAAAGCCAAGAAGAGGAAGGAACACCAGCCAGGCTGAGCTCCTCCCCAAAACTCACCAATGGGGTAAGAGGGCCAACTGATGGCAGACAGATGGTCCTGGGTGAGGGCCTTAGGAGTGGATGGGAAGATCCTGGAGGGCAGGGATGGTTTCCTTTGGTCCTTAGGTCTTTAGTGCTTAGCGTGGTGCCTGGCACCGAAAATCTCCTTAATAAATAAATGCATAATGATGGCTTGGTCCTTTGCTGTCCCTTTGATGGATGGTGGCCCATTCATTACACAAAAAAGTCCACCAACGTGGGAAATGACTCTCATGAGGCCTCAAGCTGTTCCCACAAGCATTTAAACAACGAGAAAAGACAAAGAAGGAGAACAAAGTATCTTAGCCTGGCTTAGTTTTTGACAGGAAAAAAGAACTAGCCCCTACCCAGACAAAAGACACCAGGAGGGACTGGGACTGGAGAAAATATTGAAAATAATAATAATGACTTTCATTTGTATTCCACTCTGGCTTAGGGAACAATTTCCTCATGCAGCCTATGACATAGGTGGTATTATCACCCCTACTTTATAGATAAGAAAACCGAGGCTTAGAGAGCTGGAGTGACTTTCCCAAGGTGACTCAATTAGTATGTATCAAAGCCGAGACTTGAACTCAGGTCTCAGTTCTCCACCCTATGTCAAGCCCCCATTGTCTGAACAACTGCAATAACCCCCTACTGTGTCTCCCTGCCTCCAGCCTCTCCCCTTGCTACACCAGTCTCCACAATTCTGCCAATATGACCTTCTCCAACCCCAGGTCACTAGCAAAGAAGGTAAAGTACAGACTCCTCTTAATCTGTCTCCAGACTGAATTCCACCCTGTGTTCTACATCAGTCCTTTCCACTACTCTTCAGCCAAACTAGATTGCTTGCTACTCGCAGAATTGGGCATTTAATCTCCTACCATCACACCTTTGTGTGGCTGAAGGGTACTCCCCCCTCACCTCTGCCTCTTAGAAGCCTTTATTGTCATGGCTTTGGTTCAGGTAGCTTTCTAGATTTCCTTAGGTGTTAGTGTCCCTCCAAAAAAATATATTCTGTCTGCTTATGCATATAAATGGAAGCTCCAGGATGTAGTCACAGGGTATTAGATTTGGAATCAGCGAGTCAGAGGTTTGAATCCCAGGCTGGCCACTTGGGAGCTGGGCAATCTTGGCCAAGTCTGTCTGTCTGGGCCTTAGCTTCCTCACCTATCAGATGGGGAAACCAACAGAACTGACCTTGCAGGTTGAAGTGAGTCAGGCCAAGCTCCTCGCGAATCGTCCATGTTGACCATTCTGAACGTTTTGCTCTGGCTGCAACTTGACTTCTTCCTGGAATGTATGGCCTATCAAGGGCAAGGACTGCTTTCATTTCTGTGGCTTCATGCCTGTGTGTCTAGCACGTGGCCCTGGAGGTAATAGACTCCTGATGGGACTCTCTAGAGTCCCTTTAATTTTCTGAGCCTTCTCTTTATTGCAACTGGTTCTCTCAGCTCTAGTCCTATCTTGTCTTTCCTCTTAACCCATCCTGCCCCCTTTCTGCAACTTCCTCCCCATCCCATATGGCTAGAAATTTCAGTGCCTCAAGAAACTTTGCTAACTGGGGATTCCAGGGCTGATGCAATAGGAAAGGATGAGAGGGCAGGAGGCCCTCATTCTTCCTGTAAATTTGTTGGCCCTCCATACCCTCCCTGTGTGGAGCCCTCTGGAGACATGGAGAGACTCAGATGGTTGCTGATCACCAGGTCTGGAGATGGTCTCTCTTTGGGTCATCCACTTCTGTTCTCCTCCTTCTGTGGTCTAAGGTCATCTCATTCAGCAACTGTTGTCCTCTTCTGGCAGAGTCCCAGAGGGATTGTGCTTCTTCCAGAGAGAGAAGCTTGTCTCTCTGGGGATTGTGCTCCAGTTATATCCTTGCCCTCTTCCTTCTCCTTGCCACCTCCACCACCATGTTTGCATTTATCTCAAGTTCAACCACAAGTTTTCTCTTGGAAAAGGGTGAAAATGAACATATAAAAAAAAGTCCAGCACTTTTAGCAACATCCATCAGTCAATTAGTACTACTTAAGTGCCTACTGTGTGCCAGGCACTGTGCTAAGTTCTGGCAATACAAAGAAGGGCAAAAGACAATCCTTTCTCTTGAGGAGCCAGCAGTGTAATGGGGGAGACACCATGTAACCAAATATATACCAAGTAAGCTGCATAGAAACAAGATATATAGACAGAAGAAATTTGGGGTGGTCTCAGAGGGACAATACTAAGGACTGGGAAAGGTATGGTAAAAAAAAAGTGGGACTTGGCCATTCTGTTTGTAGAATCCTAGACCCAGAGGTGGAAGGGTCCTTAGATGCCATTTTGTCCAGCTTCCTCATTTTACAGCTAAGTAAATTGAAGTAGACAGCGGTAAAGTGACTTGCCCACCATACCCAGAGAATCCTAGATGCATAGCCATCAGAGACCATCTAATTCAGCTTTTCATTTTAGAAATGAAGAAACTGGGATCCAGAGGGGGAAAGTGGCTTGTCCCATGTCCCACGGATAGACAGCAGGCTCAGATTCAGACTATGCTCTTTTGACCCAAATCAGTGATCTTTCCACCAAACCACCAATGTCCTGGCATCCTCAGTGCATGGCAGTGGATTGAACTGAGCTGAATTTTGACTCCTAGGGCTGTGTTCTCTCAATTTATCCAGGATAGTTTTGGTCTTGTCGTGTACTGATTCTCCCACCTTTTCTGGCATGGATTGATCTGCCTTGATATGCCAGTTTATTCCTTTCTTGTGCAGATAGCTTTGGTTGATCTGTGATGCTTGCTTATTTTTGGAGCTGGGGGAAGCAGGAATACATCACAAAACAGAAGCTAGCTGATCTCCTCTGTCTCCCCAAAGACCAGCCACTCATATGGGCCTGGTTCCTCTCCATCAAGCCTCTGACAGTCCTACCATCACCAGACCTCTCAGGCGAGGTTAGCCATCTGTTTGACTGTTTTTGTACACATCCCAATGTGAGGTAAACAGAATCAAAAACCACATTAATTCACACAGAAACAGTGAGAACCAGTGTTTATGATCTGATCTGAGATATTTAAGAAATGTTAGATACATGAGCCATTTCCCAATACTTGCAATGCCATGGCTTGTGTTAGAATAACTTCACATTTCCACAAGTGTGTCCCTCAGTGTCCCATAGATGAGACTAAAGTGCCCTGGGGAGTTCAGCATCTCCCCCATAGTCTTTGGCTGGACTGTCCCCCAAAACTTCCCCATGGAAGAAGAAACAGGTCCCAGTGTCCTGAAGCACTCTGACCTGGTAGGATAGCCATGTGGCTTGACTGCCCCCCACTCTTGATCATCTAAAGTTGGATGAGCTTCAGTTTACATGCCTGTAAAATGAAGAGCTTGAACTAGAGGCCAGGAAGGTACAATGGAAAAAGTATTGGATTCTGAGTCAAAGGACCTGGATTCAAGTCCTAACTCTGATCATTCACTGGCTGTGTGACCTAGGGGAAGAATCTCTCACTCCAGAAGCAATCTGGCCGAGGTAGGGGACAGACTCAGAGAACTATGACATTTAAGCACTGCATTTCAAATAAATGGATCTTCATTCAAATGCCCATTCTGCCGCTTAATAGATGTATACCCCTAGACAAGGCATTGAAACTCTCTGGGCCTCAGTCTCCTCACATATAAAGGAAAGGGGTGGACTTAGATGAGCCCTGATGTTGAAATCTCCGACCTTAGCCTACGTCTGACATCTGATCAGACTCAAACATTTTATCAGCTAATCAGCAAGTATTTATTAAGCACCAATGCCAAGGCATTATTTTTGGAAGACAAATGAGACAGTCTTCACTCAGGACAAGCTGACGTTCTCATGAAGAAGACAATTACATACATACATATATAAAATGTATATAAAACATGCAAAATATATACAAATATAAAATATATATATGCATTTACATACATACACATACACATATATGCCTACACATATACATACACACATACATGTATTTTGTGTGTAGGTACATAAATAAACAAACAAATAAATGGATGCAAAAATAAAAGAGCAAATAAATAGATAGATAGATAAATGAATGAATGAATGAATGAATGAATGAATAAATGGAGAAATAAATAAATAAATAAAAGACATGAAAGGGATACAATACAAGGTAGTTTTGAGTTTGTAAATAGTCCTGGTCATAGGTCTAGAGCTGGAAGGAATCTCAGAAGCCACCTAGTCCAACTCTCCTAATTTATAGGAGCTGATGCCCAGAGACACTAAGCAACCTGCTCATCTCACACAAATACTAGAACTCACAAGTATTAGAGCAAGGCTTTGAAGTCAGGTCCTTGATTCTAAATCCAGAGTTCTTAAGTCATTATTCTTTGAGTCTATCCTCCATCCAGCCTCTGGAGTGTTGAGTTTGAAGATGTTTCTGGATAAATTAGAGTGTATCCAGAAGAAGCTCACAAGGACAGTTACAAGGACATAAAAGGAAAGAAGGGAGAGGAGGGACATGGGGTACCCAACTCCTCCCTCCATACTTCCTCCCTTCTCTTTGCTTCCTCCTTGTCTCTCTTCAAGGCTCAAGTTGGTGTTACTTTCTCCTCAGGAGGATCTTCACACTTTGTGAAGAATCCCTTTTATCAAAGAATCAATCAGATCAACACCTAGTTGCTAACCAACATTCGAACAACTGCAGCCTCAAGGGAGGGGGCTCATACTGGGAGGAATGACTGGGCTTTCAGCAGAATAGGGAAACCCTGGGAAAGACCATAGGGAAGAGGGCCACTGGAATCTTCTGTTTGCACACTTCATTCTAGCTTAGGTTCAGGTGAGTTGTTGCTCTTTCTAGCTGCTTAGCCAATCAGAAGACTTTTGACCATCACACAGTCTCTCAGTTACTCACGGCAGAGGGACTAATGCTCTAAATTTCTATGCATTGGATCAGTATCAGAAGAGAATATTGACCATTCTCGAAGGACTGGGGTCTCATTGGCCAGTCTTCTATTACTAAAGGCTGACTTGACTATATCTTTGAACCAGAGACTCCATTCCTGGGTTTATACCTAAAGGATGCCTTGATGAGCAAAAAGTTCCCATATACTCCAAAATATATACAGCAGAACTTTTGTGATAGCTAAGAATTTGAAACAAAGTAGATACCCAACAGTTGGAGAATGGCTAAATGAATTGTACAAGAACATAATGGAATATGGCTATGATTTAAGAAACGATGCATATGATGAATACAGAGAAGTATAGAAAGAGCTATGTGAACTAATGCAGCATGAAGTCATCACAGCCAAGAAAACAACATACATCGATGCAAGTGGGGGGAAAGATATACTAAAAATAAAAGTAACTTTAACAAAATCATAAAGCTCAAACAGGCCTCCAATGAAGAGATATGAGGTGATACCTCTAGCCCAGACTTTAGTGGAGGTGAGAGGTCCACAAACACACAGGTTTTTGAACTTTTTCAATGTATCAACCAGTTATGCTGACATTATTTTTTCCTCTCTAAAACAAACTACTATTTGTCACATGGGATGGCTTCCTGGAAAGGGAAGATGGAGAAACACCTAGGATACTGTAGTGACGTAAGAAATAGAACATATTAATAAAAACTTATTTTTTAAAAAAGACTAAGACTCCAGGGGTATAAACCTCTGGTGTCAGAAAGGGTTTATGTTCCTAAAAAAGCAGATTATGAAATCAACTCTTAACCTCCCTTTTCATTTGCCTCTCTTCTCCTCCCTCCATCACCCCCTCCCCATCTCTTCCTAGAATTTCCTTTTCACCCATTTCTGTTAAGAAGACAGATGAACATATAATACAGTGGATCTATGTCCTGGTCATGAATTCCAACTTTTTAGTGGAATTGGGGATAGAAATGGAGGAAGATTTTAATTTCCTAGGCAGTGTGATCTCAGAATCTACCCTTCTAACAAGAGAACAGAAATTTCCTAGGAGATGCCTTGTGGGTAAAGTTAAGTTCAAGTGTTCCCAAGTTAAAGAATAAAACTCCCAGGTAACTGTTTGGGAGACTATGGGGATGAAATGTTGCATGTACTCAGTCTTGGTTCCTTTCTCTTGGGTTTTGTGAAATTATTTTTCTTACCTACAAAGGGATGATGTAATGTATGGATATTGCATATTTAGGTTGGGGGGGGCAATCTATCAGACAATTACAGAAGAAAAAGACAGAAGTCAAACCTATCTTACACAACAGGAAAGTAAGGGGAAAAGGGATAAGGGAAGATGATAGAAGGGAGAGCAAATGGGAGGGGGGGTAATTAGAAGTAAACACTTTTGGGGAGGGATATTGTCAAAAAAGAATGGAATAAATGGGGGACAGCATAGGATGAAGAGAAATATAATTAGTCTTTCACACTATGACTGTTAGGGAAATGTTTCACATAACTATACATGTATAACATATAGAATTGCTTGCCTTCTCAGTGGGATGGGTGAAGAGGGAGGAAGGGATAGTAATTGGAACTCAAAGTTTTAAAAATGAATGCTAAAAATTGTTTTTACATGCAACTGAGAAATAAGACATACAGGCAATGGGGCATAGAAATCTTTCTTGCCCTACAAGAAAATAGAGGGGATGGGAATAAGAGAAGGGAGGGGTGTGATAGAAGAGAGGGCAGATTGGGGGAAGGGGTAAGCAGAGTGCACACTGTCTTGGGATGGGTGGAGGGAGAGATGGGGAGAAAATTCGGAACTTAAAATCTTGTGGAAGTGAATGTCGCAAACTAAAAATAAGTATTTTTTTAAAAAAGACAAAAGTTATCAATAAAACTTTGTATAGTCTTTCAAGGAAGTTTGATATGATGTTCTCATCTCTTAATGGGTTATCCTGTAGCAGCTACATAAAACTCATGCTTAGTATGACTGAGGTGATAACACTTCTCCCCCTGAAAAGCCCCTCCCCAGAGACAGGCCTGGTCCAATATTTCTCTCTTTTACCCTGTCCTTTCTTCTTAGTTTATTTGAATGACAAGTATAAGTTCAGGAGTAGACCAAAAAAACCCAGTGGATTTGGCCTCTAATAGTCCCTAAGCAGAGCTATCTCAAACTGAAAGGGGCTTTCTTCCATCCCCTAACTGGGAGGTTATAAGCAAAGGTTAGATGACCAGCTGTCAGGATGTAGAGATGTGGGGCATGCATGTTGGAGAGAAATTATTCACATGTAGCCTAGGCTAGATGTCTCTAACATCTCTCCCAGCTCTCGGGGTCTTGCATCCAAGTCTAGCTACCATTAGTTGATGTTTAGGTCTACAGTTCTTGACATGACCCCATCCCAGAAGGATAGAAGGGGAAAAACAGAAAGATGCAGAAGAGTGATCCCAGCCTCGATACCCTTTATTATTGGGAAGCTGTTTTCTGATTCCTATGTCCTTCTGTACCTCTGAAAACTTCCCCTGAAAATGTCCAGGTTGGGTCATATTAGAATTTGAAGATGATAGGCTTTGTGATCTAGAGGGAAGAAACCTCAGATGCCATCATGTCCAACCCTCTTGTTTTACCACTCAGGAAACTGAGGCCCAGAGAGATGGATTGGCTTGCTTGAGATGACAGAAAATTAAATGACCAAGTGGAATTTGAACCCAGTTCCCCCAATCCTAACCCAGGGTTCTTTCCACTATATCATATAAAGACATTTTATCTCTAGAATCCCAGGATCTCAGCCCTGGCAGGCAGTGCATCTAATCCAACCCACACCTGACCCATAATCTGCTCCACTGAATCCCCAAAGAGTGACCCAATAGTATTCGCTGGAAGAGCTCTCCCTCTGTCTCTGGAGATTGCCTCTCTCTTTCAGGAATAGCTCTCATTAGTTTTTTTTTTCTTCTGACTGACCATAAGTTTGGAGCAGCTCCACATGAGCCATGCTTTCTTTGCATTGTGTGTCTCTCTGCAGTGGTCTAAGCCCACCCCCATGGCTCCTGACCTTGGTCTTGGATGTGCTATCCAGAAATGAGGACCTGGGGTACAATTCCTGATCCATTTGACTCCTTAAGAGCAGGGACTGGCTTTATTTTTTGTTGGTATATTAGAGATACTCTGTATCTCCAGTACTTAGCCTGTGTCTGGAACACAGTAGGTGCTAAATCAATGCTTGTTGATTGAGTGATCTGCTACATACCAGCTGTGGGGCCTTGAGATAAGTGGCTTGCCCTCTAGAGCCATTTCTTCTTGTTTAATGGGAGGGGGTTGGACTAGAAAGATCCCTTCCGGGTGTGGGATCCCACCTGTGTAGCCTAGCTTAAGTCTCTTCACTGCTCTGTATCTCAGTTTCCTCATCTGTAAAATGAGAGCATTGAACTTTTGGATTATTTGAGAACCTTCCACAAACACTGGCTTTTCCTGTCGCTACCTTCTCACCTTAAAAGTCTTGGCCCCCGTTCCAGCATTCTTTGCCCTCCCAGGCTCTTCCTGTTCTGTCTCATGATGAGAAATGAGATACTGATGGTGTAGTCTTGGATGGAGAGTAACACATGAACTCTGCTGAAGACCACAAGGGTGCATGTGGGTGTCTTATCTGATTTTAGGCTACTCTGTATCCACTTGACCCCATTCACCATCTGCCCCAAAAGCCTGTCAAGAGAGTATGATTTTTTCACCCCACCTCTGACTCCAAGGGCTCTGGGACCTTGGGTAATAGTTAATATGCAAACCAGGGCCAACAATCTGCAGCCTTTGAGAGGTGACTGAGAAAGGAAATGGCATAATGCAGAGACGGAAACAAATAAAACATGAATGTAAAAACACTTTATGTCCACCTGAAAAAATTCAATTAGAATGAAAGGGTTGGACTAAACAGTCCATCCGAGGGTCCCTCCCAGTTCTGAGTCGTTGATCCTCCAAGCATCACTGGCCAGGGGCTGGGCAGAACTGGGAAGGATCCTCCTGGGATCCCTTCTCTGAGGGGCTTGATTTCCCTGCCTGTGCTGTCCAGCCCTGTCCAGGACAGGCACTGCTGGTGCAGTGCCCTGGCACTCCTTCTCCCTGGGGCCCGAGCAGCACGTGTGGCAAAGAAAAAAAGGAAGCAGCCTTCACGTGATTCTTGCTGCGGTGCCACATCACTCCCTCTGCATCCCTGTCAACAGGCTGGCATGGTCCTCCCCTTTCCTCTATCGGCAGCATCTGGCCAACTCCTTCCTGCAGCGACACCAAGTGGCTAAAGGGAGGTGGGGCAGTGGCAAGATGAGACTTTAGCTCCTCTAGGTGGAAAAGGGTGCAGACTCATCATCTACAGAATAGGTCCAGATGGTCACAAAGGGAGAGTGAGGAGAGGCTTTCAGAGTCACCAAGCCCAGGCCTTTCATTTTAGAGATGGAGAAACCCAGAGCGGCATAGTAGCATCCAAAGATACAGAGTAGCTTTCTCACCACTATGATCAAACATCGAGTCCTTTTCCCTCTCACCCCACTCTCTTTGACCCTTCTCCCCCCATGTACTCTTGGATCTAGTAACATTGGCCTCCATGGATTCTGGGGAAAGTGGGTTGAGTGGGGAGAATTCTAGACTTTTGATTTCTTCATTAGGAGGACATGCAAACTCTCCCTTTACTAATGCAGGCCAACCTGGCCTCTAGAACTGGGAGCCTCAGAGATTTCCCTGGGGCACTGAGAGGCTCAGCAGTTTGCTTAGAGTTCCACATGCTGCCAGTTTAGGAGCCAGCCAGCACTTGGACCGAGGTCTTCTTGGCTCCAAGGCCAGACCCCTCTCCACTCATTCTCAATGTTCTCAGTCTAATGTTCGTTGAAGAGAAGGAGGAAGTCATCACTTTCCTTGGAGAGAGAGAGAGAGAGAGAGAGAGAGAGAGAGAGAGAGAGAGAGAGAGAGAGGCAGAGTGAGAGAGAGAGAAAGGCAGAGTGAGAGGGAGGGAGGAAAAAGAAGGAGGGATAGGAGAGGGAGGGGGGATAGAAGGAGAAGGGAGGAAGAGGGAGAGGGAAAGAGGGGGTAAAGGGAGACTTGGAAGAAGAAAATGGAAAAAGAAGGAAGAGATGGGGAAGAAGCAGAAGCGAAATGGGGAGAGGATAATAGGAGGAAAGGGGTAAGGAGGAAGGGAGGAGAGAGGAAAAAGGAAAAAACCTTCATTGAGAGAAATTCCCTGAACTCCATTTTCCAGAAGTATGCATTCCATACCCTGGCAACATCACCTAGTATGCACTCTGTCTAGCTAGGTGCATTTCCTCTTCATGAAATTTGAAAGGCCAGGGAATTTCATGAGACATGGTGCCATAAGGGTGGCATGCAGAGATGAGACAAGAAAACATGGCAGCTGGATCCAGATAACAATGGGGCTAGCACAGCCAGTAGATACAACCAGAAGGCTGAGAGAGGTCCAAGTACACAGCTCATGATCTTCCCTAGATGTCCACTACCATCACATTAAGAGAAGTCAGCAGAGGATTTCATAATGCCCTCTGGCTTAGTTTGTGGTAATCTTCCCAAGTACTTTCCATGAGTGAGCTGTGGAGTCTCTCTGGTGCCCTGTTTAGGAGATTCAAGCTGAACTGGATCCATTCTCAAAGTTGTAGCCAATGGAGAGTAGGTACCTTGAGTGCTTCAGATCTCATTCAGTTCCTTGTTAAAAAAAAAACAAAAACAAAAAACCCTTCTTATTTTGTTTCAGTAAGTGCCTTTTCCTTCGTATCCATGTGTTATCTGATCTGATCTTGGAGTAGAAAACACCTAAGTGTGGGCTCAGAGCTATAAATCTGAATTATTACCACTCACTGACAGTCTCATGAACCAGAGAAGGGGACCACCGCATCAGGAACAACCCAATCCAAAATGAGCTGTTTTGTGCTTGTACCATAGAAATGGTTAAAGATCTGGACAGAGGCCTCCAGTGAATTAGCTGGATCTACTATGGAAAGTTTGTGGAAGGACAGGGACAAGAATTAAGTTAAGAATGTGCACATTAAAGACACTGTGGGTCCACTGAAGAAATGAGTACTGAAGAGGGTGAGGAATTATAATCAAGCTGTCATATTCCAAGGACAACTCCCCATGCCTTTTTCCCTGGCATTTCCTGCTAAAATATACAGGGAAGAAAAAAAGGATTAAAAAAATTCTACTCTGAGGCCACATGAATGTGCTTTTACACAGACTATTTCCCAGGCCTAAAAATCCTCTTAATCCTGACTGATGCCTTTTAAAATCCCTTTCAAGATTTAGTAGAAGTGCACTTCCTATGGGAAATCTTTCCTGACGTCCCAACTACAGCAGTGCCATGTTACTTTGTATACTTGTATCTACTTGGTATTCACTTATATGTAAGCATGTTGCCCGACCCTTCAGCATAATTAAATCTCCTTGATGGGAAGAAATCCCATTAATAGTCAATCAAAAAGCATTTATTTAATGCTCATAAATGTGAATTGGCTACAGGGCTGGAAAGACCCTATGGTTATTGACGAAGAACTGGAAAGGAATGTAGAAACTGACTAGTCCAAATCCTTTCATTTTACAGATGAGAAAATTGAGACTCATAAAGATTTGCGATTACCCAGAAAGTAAATAGTGAAATGGACTTGTAATCTCCCTACTCTGATTCCGAGTCTGATGTTTTTTGCTGTTTTTGTTTTTCCCCTTTGCACCGCTGTTCTCTTCTCACTTTGTTTTGTGTGCTCAAAGCTCATAGAACCGAAGAGAAAGAATTCTTCCTCCCCATCCGTATTTTAGCATTAATTAGTGTCTGAGTTGAGTTGGGGAGAATTCCAGGCCTTTGATTATGTCTGAGTTCCCCAAAGCCCAATTATTTTTTCTTTCAAAGAACCTGAATTCAAATCTCAGTTCTGCCATTTACTAGGTTTGTGACCTTGGGAAAGTCATTTATTTTCCTCAGTTGGGGGGCAGAGAAAAGGTCTCAGTTTTTGGGGGAGAGCAAGGGCCTCAGTTTCATCCTTTGTGAAATTTTGGGATTTGACTAGATGACCTCTGAAGTCTTTCTACTCTAGATCAAAGATTCTATATAGAATCTCTTTGAAAATTTCTAAATGACAACTGTTTGAATAGTCACACTTACTCTATGATTAAGGTTGATAGACGGCAGGTAGAGGGCACCATAGTGCACAAAGTGCAGGGTCTAGAGTCAGGAAGACTTATTTTTATGAGTTCAAAACTGCCTCAGATATTTACTAACTGTGTGACCCTGGGCAAATGACTTAACCCTGTTTGCCTCAGTCTCCTCATCTGTAAAATAGAAAAGGAAATGGCAAACCACTGCATTATCTCTGCCAAGAAAACGCTACATGGGGTCATGAAAAGTTAGACAAGACTAAAAAACTCCTCAAAAACAAGTTCTCTTGAACATGGCCCAGAACGATCCTTGTTACACTGTGGTGGTCTCAGAGAAGACTTACCTGCTTCTCCAGGGAGGAGGAGTCATTGGGTCCAGTTCTGAGAAGCTATACACTGAGAGAAAAAGAATACAGAGTAAGGGTGTTCCACACCTGTTAGGTTAACTAACTCTCACCTAACAAGGAGACATCCCCTTGTAACAACACTTAACAGTTGGCTTATGTTTACTGTTCTCTCTCTTCTCCCAGAGCATAGGGAGCTACTCAGCTTCTAGGACTGCAATCGATAAAACAATAATCTTATCAGTTTGGAATTTCAAATAAACAAGTTGAATAAATTGATTCCTAGGGATTGGCTCACAGAGAAGTAGGGAGATTGTTAGTGATTCTCTAATTCAATTTCACTCTTTCCAGTCCTGCCCATCTCTTTGTGACCTTTCTTGGGGTTTTCTTGGCAGAGCAGCTGGAGTAGTTTTTCATTTTCTTCTTCAGCTCATTTTACAGATGAGGAAACTGAGGCAAACAGGGTTATATGATTTGCCTAGGGTCACACAGTTTGTAAGTGTTTGGGGTCGTATTTGAACTCATGATGAAGAGTCTTTCTGACTCCAGATCTAACTCTTCATCTACTGAGCCATCAAACTGCCTTATATAAGGGAAAACTGAGGCCTGGAGGGGGGATGATTTGCCCATTGTCCCAGAGGAAGTAGACAGCAGCACTGGTTTTCCAACTCAGGTCCTCTGCCTCCAGCTCCAGGGTGTTTCCCTCTGCCCAAGGATTCCTTCTCCATGTGCCTCATTTACATTTGTGCTTGGCCCAGAAGGATTCTCCAGCTCTCACTAGTGGTTTGAAATAGAGTTTATTTTGGGGTTCTCCTGTCCTAAATGCTGGCAATGAGGAAGCCACACTTCATTGCATCATTCCACTGAGAGTCTCACAAAGCCTGTTCTTTCTCTTGCTGCCGCATCTCTCTCTTGGGCTTCAGCCTAATATTTTCCCAGGAGTCCGGGAGGCAATACTCCCTCAGACTGTCTTTGAAATAGCAGACCTGGATCTCTCTCTTCTGATATTCCACAGCTTCTGAAACAAACAACAAAGACCACATTTGTGAGAATCTGGCCACTCTGGGCCTGGTGGGAATAGGGAACAGGGATGGATGCTTTCCCAGAGCCTCTTTCTGCCATGCACCCAAGAGTGCTCTGGTAACATCAAAAGGCCCAGAGTCTCAGTCTGGGAACAAAGTGGGGGGCCTCATCAGTGTTGAAAGTGACCCACTTCCTCTGGGGCCGAAAGGACTCCATTGAGTCACACATCTGAGCAGCCCTTAGGGACAATACAAGAAGAAAAAAAAAGATGGGAAGAAAGTTTAGCTTGAATGTCTAAGTGAAAAGATGTTTGAACTGCTCCTCTGAGGTTCCAACCATGATCTCATCAGTTTCCACTGCACCCAAGGAGATTAGGAAATTGAAGAAACATGATCCCAATGGAGAAAGAGAACAGAAGACAGAAGGGTGAGGAGAAGGACCAAGGAGGAGGGAGGAGGAGGAGGAGGGCCTGGTCAGTGCCAAGCCACACACAAAAACCAAGTTTTTGGGGGGGTGATGCTAAAGCTTTTCACAAGCATTCCCAGGTTAATGCATCTGGAGTGGTCAGTCAGTCAGTCAACAGCTGACTAACACAAAGCCAAAGCTTTCTTTTCACCCCTTAGATTCCTGTCTTCAAAATGGAGGAAGGGGGTGGGGAGCTTCATGGGCTCTGCACCTGGCACTCCTGGCTGCCTGGGAGGGCTCCAGGTCTGTAGTAATTGCTGGACACAGAGACAGATGATGATATCCCAGGGCACCTGCATTCCAGAAGGTTCCTCCTGCTCTCCCAAGTCCCTGGTCCACCAGTGGCAGTAGGCTTGGCTCAGTAGGTACTCCACCTGGCAGTGGAGCAGGGGGTAGCTGGGATGAGATCCAAAGAGGTGATGGACATACTTGAGGACCAAGGAGCATGCACACTGCCAACCTGGAACACAAGGAGGACTTGGCCAAGAGCAGCTCTGTGTCTGAGGTGAGGTTCCCATAAGCTGGGAAGGAGGCCAACTCCCAGGAGAAAGGGTAGGAGCTAGACTATTGTGGGATAGAATGGAACAGAATGGAATGTAATTCTGGGTTTTCTAAGGAGCAGAGGAGAATATAAGCACCCTGAGGGCAGGGATTACCTCAACTTTGTTTCTGTAACCCTAGAACCTTAGCCCAGTGTTTGGCAAACAGAAGGTCCTTAATAGATGCTTAACAATCAGCTATGTGACTGATTCATTAAATTAACAGTAGGTAAGAACATGCCTTGGAATCAGACCTGAGTTCAATTCTAGCCTTAAGATATTTTTACTGTGTGACCCTGGGCAATTCACCTAACCACTGGCCTGCCTCAGTTTCCTATATGTAGAACGATGATCCTAATTGCCTCTAGCTCCTAGAATTGTGGGGATAAAATGAATTTTACTTTACAGCACTCTCTAAATGCTAAATATCACAACACAAGATGGTTTCTAATGTCTTTCCACTCTAAAAACTCTACAATTCCTTGATTGTGTGATTCTAAAGGCAACCAAAGATCCCATTGAGTTTTTTACCACCACGTCACATTATTGACTCTTCCAAGTTTTCAGGCCCTAGAAAACCACAGATGTTTTTCCACATAAAATGTCTTCTATTTATGACTAGCCCCCAATTCTAATCTTTGAAACTAACAACCAGAAATCAGATTTTTATCATAATAGATCCTAGATTTTGACTCCAGAAGGTCAACTTTTAGATTCCTAAGTCTAACGGAGCTGTATCTTTTGATGGAACCCAACTAGAAAGGATTCAAAACTGTGGTGGTTGACTAGAAAGACAGAAAGTAGAATCAAATATTGTAGTGCAAATTTAATTATATTTTCGGGAAAAAAAAGGAATTATATACAGTTGGTGAGCAAAAGACTCTCCAGTAAATCACCAAGTTCCTACTGACTTTCCAAATTATCTCTATTCCTAGACTAGCTATCCAAAGGGGGCCTTCCATCAAGCTTAGGGTAGGGGTGTACTCCATTCCTTGGGGAACGCAGAGACCCAGGGACATCAGGGTGAGGCCAAGGTTGGGAATGCTACAACATGGAGAGGGAGACAGCGGGGGAGGAGAGGAAAAAGGAAGAACTCTTCCCAGCTGCAGGAGGGAGATAACATGGGAAAATGAGAAGAGCTCAGAAATATGCTCAGAGAACTTCTTGGCTCAGTTATCTACTACCTATGCAAGTTAGTCATCACACCAGGCCTCGGGTTTCCAAACTATAAAATGAAGAAGCTGGATTAGATGGCATCTGGGGTCACTTAAAACTCTAGATCTATGATCCTCTAACAGCTTCCAATTTTAACTAATGAGCCTATCTAATTAGTGGATAAGCTTTGTTTTTTTCCCCCTAAATTATCAAAGTACTAAAAATGGAGTCATCCCCTAGAAATTCAGCACCAAGGCCAGCATCTGATTATACTACCCTAGGTATTTCTCTTTGTTTCTTCAGGCTCATTGTCACCAGCTTCTGTTAATTTAGACTCACAACAACTAAATATCTCACCAGTGACTACTAAGAAATGTGGGCAAGCCCATTAAAAAGAAAGAGCAGGAAAAGAAACCAACCATCAATTAACAGCTACTCCCTCTTTTGCCAACTTGACAGTCTTAAAATTTGGTTCTAATTATAAATATGCCAGAAACACATAAACTACTTACTGATCTTCTGGGGCAAGATGATTGTGGGGAGCTGAAGGGATAGAGTGATGCTCCGGAGCCATTCCAGGTAATCTGGCATGCTCCCCTGGGCTTGAAGGCATCTTTGGTTATTTAGCCGGAAAAACTCTGGGGCCAGCCCCGATGGGCCACAGAGCTGTTTGGCAGACATGACCCCTGCCAGGAACTGAATCACACTGTTGTATAATTCCAAGATCACCCCCGGGTCCTGCGAGGGCAAGCCAGCTAGCTGCCTGTCCTTCTGGTCCCTGGAAAGCCGCTCTCCAAATTCACAGTTGATACCCTTCTCCACGAAACGAGTAAAGGTTTCACAGCAGAGTTCAGCAGCTGGAGGAGAATAGCAGACCAGCCATCTCACTGCCTTCTGTACCTAGAGGGGCAAACACCAAGCAATGGTAGAAAAAGTCCACTTAGCTTTGAGACAGACACAGAAGGAAGCTCAGAAGTCACCTTGTCCAACCTGCACCCGAGCAAGAATCACCCTATCTATACTCAACTAGTGGTCAATGAGCCTTTGTCAAGAAGCACCCATGATCTCTCAAGGCAGGCCATTTTACTATGGAAGAGTTGTCATTTCAGCAGATTTTCTTCCTGACATGCAGGCAGCTGGATGGGGCAGTGTCCAGAGAGTTGGGCCTGGAGTCAGGGAGAACTGAGTTCAAATTCAGTCTCAGACACTAATTAGTGTGCTATCCTAGGCAAGTCACTTAACCCGTTTGCCTTAGTTTCCTCATGTGTAAAATGGGGATAATATTACAGCACTCATCCTCCAGGGTTGTTGTAAGGATCAAATGAAATCACAATTTTAAAGCACGTAGTCCAGTGCCTGGCACAAAGTATGTGTCATATAAATGTTGTTGTTGACGATAATGATAATGATGTTATTAAATTAACATTTACATTCTGCAACCACCCTTCATAGCTCCTAATTCTACAGTCTGGGAACTATGCAGAATCTAATTCCTCTTCCATCTAACAGTCTTTCAAACAATAGAAAACTATCACGTCTTCCCCCTCCCTCCAAATTGTCTCTTGCTTACAAATGGGGCTTCTGCCACCATAGACTGGAATTGTCATATGTACATGACTAGTCTCAAGTCTCTTGTGCTGGGGTTATGAAATAAAAAATGATGAAAACAGTCCTCAGGCCCCTCTTGACTTGCAAATGTCTCTGAGACAGGGTTTCAGCATTTGGTATTCTTTTTTGGGCTTTCTTAGTTTCTGTTCATAAGAGGGTCCCACAACCCAAGGGGCCATAAAACATAGACTCAGCAATTCTTACTTTACCTGGTTGGACCCTTCCAAATCTTGAATGTAGCATGGGATCCTGAGAATGGTGAAGTAGGAGATGAGATGACTGGTAATCAAGTCTCTTAGTCTCAGACCTTCAAGAGAAACAGATACCAGGGAGCATTTGTGCCTGCTCTGCTCCACTCAGATGCCCAGACAGAGCGTCCTTTCAGGTTTGCCAAAGTCCTCAAGGATCCATGATGGCATTGCTAGGGAATCTCCTGCCAACCAAGACTGAAGATCTCAACCCATCCATTCATTCACATATAATCTACAGTTTGAGAGAGCATCCTGAGACTTAGAAGAGCTCACAGAGTGGGCATGTGTCAGAGGCAGGACTGATGCTCAAAGCTCCCTGACCCCCAGACCTATACTATCTATCTAGCCCATAGACCAGACCATGCTGTCTCCTTACACAACCTTACTTCTCTTTCCTTTTCAGCTGGATCTCAGATGTCATTGGTGCAGGGAAATCAAAGTGTAGCAATGTACACTTGTGTACATTGACAACTCAACTCTAACTTGTTGTCTTAGAGTGTAGTCTGGAGACACTGAGAGATTAAGACAATTGACTGAGATCATGGAGCCAGTATATGTCAAAGACCAATTTGAATCAAACTCTTTGTTTCCAAACCCAGAGCTGTCCATTGTACCAAAGCCCCTGTCTAGCCATTACATTTGGGGATAGACGGGAGGGGATAGAAAGAAGAGAAAAGAAGGGAAAGGCAGAACAGGGGAAGGAAGAGAATGACAGGGAAGGGGAGGGGAGGATGGGAAGGGCAAGGAATGAATAAGGGAAAGGGTCGAGGGGCAGAGCCAAGGTGGTGGAATAGAAAGACACACATACGCTAGCTCCGAACCCACAGCCCATAAAATATCTGTAAAGAAGAACTCCCAACAAATTCTGGAGCAGCAGAAGCCACAGAACAACGGAGCAGACGAGATTTCTGTTCCAGAGAGCCCTGAAAACCTCTCACAAAAAGTCCTTTGCACTGCAGGCCCGGAGCCGAGCCCAGCCCTGCCTTGGCTGTGTGGCACCAAAAGGAGCAGATCCGAGCAGGCTTCAGGGACAGAATCTCCAGTGGCCGCGCAGGTCCCTCCACCCACTGGCCCCAAAGGTTGGTGAGAGGGTCTTCTCGGCTTGCCGAGAGGGGAATGGGGTCCCCCCATAACTCAGGCCCCCTCGGGAGGCAGCAGCAGAGGCAGCAACAGACCAGGCTCCCCAAGCAGGCAGGAGCCTGGATCCATTGTTGAAAGTCTCCACATAAACCCCCTGAGGGAACTGAGCCCATGAGGCGGCCCTGCCCCTACCTGAGCACCTGAACTTAATCTCACACTGAATAGCAGCCCCTCCCCCGCCAAAAGCCCTGAGGTTGGGAAACAGCATTTGAATCTCAGACCCCAAGCTCTGGCTGGGCAGATCTGGAGGCAAAGTGGGTGTGAAGAGAATACTCAGAAGTCAAGTCACTGGCTGGGAAAATGCCCAGAAAAGGGAAAAAAAATAAGACCATAGAAGGTTACTTTCTTGGTGAACAGGTATTTCCTCCCTTCCTTTCTGATGAGGAAGAACAATGCTTACCATCAGGGAAAGACATGGCAGTCAAGGCTTCTGTATCCCAAGCCACCCAATGGGCTCAGGCCATGGAAGAGCTCAAAAAGGATTTTGAAAATCAGGTTAGAGAGGTGGAGGAAAAAATGGGAAGAGAAATGAGAGAGATGAAAGAAAAGCATGAAAAGCAGGTCCGCATCCTGCTAAAGGAGACCCCCCAAAAATGCTGAAGAAAATAACACCTTGAAAAATAGGCTAACTCAACTGGCAAAAGAGGTTCAAAAAGCCAATGAGGAGAAGAATGGTTTAAAAAGCAGAATTAGCCAAATGGAAAAGGAGGTTCAAAAGCTCACTGAAGAAAATAGTTCTTTCAAAATTAGAATGGAACAGATGGAGGCCAATGACTTTATGAGAAACCAAGAAATCACAAAACAAAACCAAAAGAATGAAAAAATGGAAGATAATGTGAAATATCTCATTGGAAGAATAAGGGAAAGGGCAGGGCAAGATTCCATTTGATCTACCTAGCCCCATGGGTGACATGCAGCATCACCTTGCAGGAATTTACCCAGGGTTACTCAAGTGACTCACCTGCCTTGGCTTCCTCTTCTCCAACAGTCTCACTGTCAGCAGGGACAAGGATCACCAGGGGCACCAAGGGCTGGGGTGGTTTTGCCCTCAGCAGCTGGGACAATCGCAGGCGAGCCAAATGCCAGTAACTGTCTTGGCAAACTCCTCTTCTCCTTGTTGGCAAGAGGAGGATGAGGCCATTGAGGGCAAAGAGACTGTCCTGGGTCTGAGCCTTGTGAAGTTGTTCTTTGGCACAGACTCCATGCAAAGCCTGGGCAAGAGCAACAGATGGAAGGGAAGGTTAGGTCTATTATAAGGGCTGCAAGACTGCCTCAGGACATCAACAAGCCACAATGGGCTTGGGGTGGGCACCTCTTTTACCAGTGAGAATAGGTATCCCTCACTCACCTCATTAATAATCAAACACTTATCATGTGCTTACTGTAGACTGGCTTCCCGCAGATAACTTGGTGGTGAGCTTGAAACTGAGCTAAACTGGTTCTGGAAATATGCACAGGTTATCACCAGGATCCCGTGTAACACTTCTCCAGCTCCATAGAGACTATCAGAGCCTATACCCCACTGAGAGCAATGCAGAGAGGCCAGGATCACTGGCACACCCTGGTCTTGGACAGGTCAGACAGCAGTCAGTCCAAGCCATCATTGGTCTGGTCCATTATCCTAAGCTTAGAGGCTCCAAGTAATACAGTAGGCTTTTCCTCCGGGAGGGCATCTGCCCATGCTGGGAAGGGAGGACCAGGTGATAAGAGGCCACAAAGTATGCTATTAGGAAGCTGTTGCTGGTAAACTAAATTATATAATCTTTGGAACAAATAGTTTGTGGGTATGCCTTTACATATGCACACACATATATAAATCCATACATACGTATACATGGGCACATAGGTACACAAATACATTAACATTTATAGAAACTATTTACCAAAAGAATACCAATGGAAATGTATATGTATACTTAGATTGGCTTTATAATGTTAAATTTTATGTTAATTTTAAAAATCATCGCCTTTTTAAGGTCTTGAAAGAACTCTTTCTCTCTTTGTCTCTATATGTCTCTGTGTCTCTTTCTCTATCTCTGTCTCTTCCAGTTTTATGAAACTTGGTCTCTTGGGGCTCCTTTAGTCTCTGGTAGTTGGAAGGCACTACCAAAACCAAAAACTGCTTTGGTATTTTCCCTAAGCTCTTTTGGTCTCTTTCTATTAATTTGAGAGCCAGTGTCTGTAGAGTTGACCTCAAGGGCAGGAAGATGAGCATTCAAGTCCTGCTTTTGACATACATTGAGTATGATATGGGTCAAGTCTTAACCTCTCTGTGCCTGAGGTGACTCTTGAAGATAACAGAGAAGGTGGCTACCTGCATTGGCAGAGGGAGTTTCTTCACCTTGGAGTTAGCTACAGAAACTAAATCAGAACTCTAGTCTCTATGGCCTATCCTCCACTATTATCAAGGCATGGAGAGGATCCTGGGTTCAAGAAGGTCTTGCTAGTGGAGTATAAACCCTGACATGTCCCACCAAGCTTGACAGGCCTTGTGCCCAGGTGAGGTATATAGTTCATTGTCTGAGGACCAGGTTTCCTAAGTTTGGAAACAATTACTCTCCAGGCTGACCATTTTTGACCAACAATTCATCTAAGTCGTAGCAAGATTTTCATGAAAGGATGCAAAAACCAGTGTTAATTGTTTTGGTCTCCTGTTCCTTTTTCTTCACTAATGCTCCTTCCCTTGAGCCATCTTGAGCTGCCAGAGAAGAATATGCAACTGTAAGAGCAGGAGAAAGAGAGTTCAGAAATGGATGAAACTGGTCAAGTCAAAAAAGCAGATGAAGACTGGCTAATCTCCTTGGGAGCCTCAGGCACACAGAACATTGAAACTGAAAGAGACTTTAGGGATAAAAAGATCCAAAGTACTTATTTTTAAATTGGGTAGACTGAAGAACATACATGGATAACAGGCTGATCAATGTAGAATTGGAAGGTACTTTAAGAAATCATCTCAAACAACCCCCTCATTTCACATATGAGAAAACTGAGGCTGTCTGGTTTTCCCAAAGTGATTCAGAAACAGATGGCAATGCTGGCCTTTGAACCCAGGGACCCAGACTTTAGACACAGTCCTTCCAAAGACACATGATGACTTGGAGGCACTGTGGTACAAGGGAATGAACACAGGAGACAGAGTCAGATGACCTAGTTTAAATGACTCTAACTCTTATTCCCTGGGTAACCCGAGGCAGGTCACTCCCTTATTCTGGGTCTCAGTTTCTTCTCAGATGAAGAGACTGGCCCAGTTCCAACATGGAATTGCTGTGTATAAAGTCCAAATCTTCCTGCTCCAGCCTTTGTGTCCTTCCCATCATGCCACACCCCTCTCTGATCACCTGTTCCCTGGGTTTTGTTTTCACTGCCACTTGGCCCCCAGCAAGGGACGGGGGTAACTTACCTACCTTGACGCATACGTTAATATCCACAGCCAGACTCCATTTTTGCCTTTGGGATTTCAAGGTGCATAAGGTCTCCACTCTGTTATTAGAACATCTTGCTCCATTCTGTGGTGGGGCTTTGGCTCCCATGAATTTGGTTCTCAACCAGTCCATTAACACTCTATGGGGGAAAAAAACACCAAGAGGCATTAGTTTATTGACAAAGGTCTTTGGTCAACTTTTTAGAATTCTTGCCCTTTGAATCACAAAGGTTCCTGGAAATATTGGACTGGAAAATTTAGATCTAGAAAGTTGGAGAGATGACATCAAGACTTGATATCTTTCTTTCATCAGAGGAAGTGTGGTATAGGAAAAAGAGCTTCAAATTTGGATTTAGAGGAGCTGAGTGCAAATCTTTGCAGAGATTTGCCACTGTATAACCATAAGTAAGTCATTTAGCTTCCCTGGTTCTCAGTTTTCCTAATTGTAAAAAGAGGAATTTGAATTTGATGGCCTCTAAGATCCCTTTCAAGAGTCTATGAATCTCCTGTGGCCTCAGTTCACCCATCTGTAAAATGAAAGGGTTGGATTAGTCTCTGTTCTCTTTAAACTTTCACAATTCTGTGAGTCTGTGGAAAAGGCTTTGGATACCATGTAAACCTGAAGAGAAAACAGGGTGCAATGTTAATTGAGGTACTGACTGCATTTGTATATGAAAGTTAACAACCTCCTTCCAAAGTGGTTGACCACCTGCCAAGCCCCTTCCCTACAGCAACCCTAGGAAGAGCTCTGACCAAATATCATTGTGCTCATTTTACAGATGAGACAACTGAGGGCTCTTTCAATAAAGCAAAGTAACTTGTCCAAGATCACACAACTAGTTAAGTGTTAGAGTCAGGATTAGAATCAGAGTCTTAGTCAACAAGTAATGATTAAGAATATTACTCCAAATCCAAGAGGCTGTGCTAGGCACTGAGGATACATCAGACAGGACCTGCCCTCAAGGAACATGCAATGCCAAGTCTAATACAGTTTCTACTGTATCCCCTGCCTCTAACAGTGCACATACATGAAGGAGGGTAGCCCAGACCCTTGCCCCCAAGGCTTCAACTTGGGGGGGGGGGCGGTTCTCTATAGAGAGAACTGCAAATATCATTGAAGCCATTGGAATGTGACAACTTACACTTCATGTCACAGACAAATCCTGAATGTCCCCAAGAGCTGAGGTCGAGTCCAACTCACCTAGTTGGACTATAAGCAAAGCAGGTGTCATAGCCTGGCAGGATCAGTAGCACCTTCCAGAAGATCTCCCGCCTGGGCAGTAGGTGGCATTCAACCACCAAGGAGTGTAAATCCAAGGGTGCCCAAGCAGCCATGCTGGCAAAAGACAAAGCATGAGATATAAGAGGGAAGGTGGCACAATTGTCTCAATTTTTCATACAACTTTCAAACAAACAGAGCGACATTTCCCATTCTAGAAAAATTTCCCAGGGTTGATAGGAAGTTAATGCTGAACTTATTATGGATTTTAAAAGGAAAGTAAACTGGACATGATAGAGATCTACCACAGCATGCACAATCTTCCTTTTCTGCCATATAGCAAATACGCAAATGACCATTTTCTATAGTGTTTAAGTACAGGTTTCTAAAAAATGGTTTTTTTAAGAAAAATATTCATAGAATCATAGATTTAGAGCTGGCAAGGACCTTAAAGGTCACTGATTTCAACTCCCTCATTTTACAGATGAGGAAACTGAGGTATAGGGAATTAAATTACTTGCCCAAGCCAGTAAGTGTCTGAAGATGAATCTTAACCTGCCTCTGAGTTCAGCACTCTCCCCTCAATGCCACCTCATGCATCATTAGACAATTCACTATTTACCATACGGACTCTTGGAGTTCCCATGGAAGACTTTCCTTCTTCCACCTTGATAATCTGAAATAGAGAGGCAGCACTGGATTACAATATCACATGTAAAATGCCTTCCCCTCCTCCATACTCCTTCCTGCCTGCAGATTTTTGTTAAAGATGCAAGTACTGGTACTTAGTATCATAGGATCAGATTTAAGGCTGATTGAATCAGGTCCTTGGATGTTACATGACTTTTTCAAGGTCACACAGGTTAGCAAGTAGAAGAACCAAGATTTAATCCCAGGCCTTTGGAATCCATTCATACTGTGTTATTTCGCCTCTTGTTAATTTCTTTTTAGTAAGACCCTGCTAGTAAAGCTCGTAGGATCATAGACATGGATTCATCAGTCGTCTGATGACTCACCTCATCCACCGCTGGCTTGCTTCCCCTTGGGCATGTTCATTGTGCGGACCATTCTCTGAACCTGCCGTAACTGTAGGGGGTGGTTCTTCTGTTGCATTGGCCAACTCACTATAAGAAATGAGGGCAGAGTCAGTCACTGAATATATAACCCTCATTGCCATGGCATCAAGAATATACATCTCCAGATGTGACATTTCACAACTCAGGAAAATAAAAATACCCAACCAAAATGCCTCTTGGATTGGCTCAATACCAACTCCCCTACCCAATCCCATTCCACGGATGCTAGGTAGCATCTAGACCTGGAGTCAAGAAAATCTGAATTTAAATCCCGCTTGAAGCACACTGTAGTTATGTGACCCTAAATAAATCATTAATCTAACCAGCCTTAGTTTTTTTCATCTGTAAAATGGGGCTAATAATCACCCCTATCTCACAGGGTTGCTGTGCAAACTTTAAAGTGTTGTATCATGCTATATATACATAGATAGCTATAATATATCACAAAAGGCACGAGTTGAAGGGAATGAAGGAAGGTTGAGTGGAGGCTACTTGTGCTCCTCCCAAGTGAGAACTATGCTGCAAGCATAGAATATATTATAAGGGATATTTGGACAAAGTGTGTGTGAATAGGAGAGAGTTAAGAATGCTCACTGCCAAGGACTAGAATCTTCTCCTTTTCTGTCTCTTTCTTAACAACTTAAAGTTAAAGACACTTGCGTGTTGATAACTGGTCATTCCATTGTTTATAATGTTTGCTTTGGGACACCCCATTACTGCTTTCAGCTAAAACAGTTCAAATAGCCTCATAGTCTATACTTCTCAGAGGGAAATCTAGATGTTAAATAACTTTCATTTTTATCAATTGCAACTATTGTCATTGGGGATTCTGGGTCTGTTTTTACCGGCTATGTGAAGCTGAAGGGTCTTCCTCCTTGTTCTCACTTCCCCAGGCAGCAAGCTCCTCTTTATTCCAGCTGTCATCCCCTCCCTGGTCTTCTCCTCCACTTCTGGTCAGTAGTTCCTGAGTACTGGTGGTGAGACTTTCCTGTCCACCTTTTCCTCTCTGGGCTTCTCCATTTGATGCGCTCTCTTTTACTTCCTGCATTGCTACATCTTCTTGTGTTTTTCCTCTTTGTCTCTCACCGATGTCTGCTGGCCCTTTCTCTACTCTATCTCCAGAGCCTTCTTGCCAGCAGCCTCCTTCCTCGTCCAGTGTTGCCCCCCTTACCCTGTTGTTTTGTTCTAGTCTTTGGGCAGTTCCATCTTCTCTTGTCCCATATTTCTGTTCCTCCCCAGAGCTTCCCTGACTTTCCTGTCTTTCTAGTTGTCCTTGGATTTCACTTCCACAGATTATTCCTTCTTGACCAGCACTGACTTCCAGTTTCTCCCCATTGTCATTCTTTTTCCAATCTCCTTCCACTTCTCTATGTGTTTCTTCTCTTCTTTCCTTCCTTCTCTCATTTCCTATTTCTTCTTCTTTGTGGTACTTTATATTCAATAAGCTTTCCCCCTCTTTCTCTATTGTGCTTTCCTGTTCTAAACCACCTTCTTTTCCTTTCATTTCTTCTCTGTTTCCCCAAAGGTGTTTTAGGCTTTCTGGATTCTCATTTACCCAGTCTTCTCCTTCTAGTTCTCCTCTGTATAATTTTTCCCAACTCTTCCTTACTAGTTCTTTTGCACATGGACTTTCGTTCCCTCTTCTCCAGTCTCTTTCCCAATCAGATTCTGCTGCATCTCTTGTGTCACTCATTCCCTTATCCACACTCAGGGCTCCTCCATCTTCTTCTTCCAGCCTTTTTCCAATATCTCCTTCCAAGTATTCTTCTTTCTGGTTTTTGTTGTTTTCTCTTGCTTCACACCTTCCAAACTCTATTTCTTGATCCTCTCCCTTGGGTTGTTCTTCCTGTCTTCCTTCACAGTGCTTGCTCCCAATTACTCTTTTAACTTCTCCACACTCTGCATCCCACTTTTGTATATTCTGGCTCCTCTTGCCTTTTTCGTGATCTCTTAGGTCCTGTTCCTGATCATCCAGCTCTTGGACATTGCCATGCATCTCTTCTAAGATTGCTTCCCATTGCCCTTTGGAGTCTCCATTGACTCCCCTTCCTTGATCTTTTTCTTTTAGCTCCAAAGTAGTTTGCACTTCTTGAGTTTGCCTTTCCTCTTCTCTTGGACTTTCTCTGGATTCCTTTCCCCATCCTTTGCCCCTGAACTTGTCATCTCTATTTCTTTGCGCTTCATGTTCATTTTCCCAGTCTTCTTCATTTGGTTCATATCCATGATCGCTTCTCTGGTCTTTTTTACATCTTACTTCTTTGTCCAATCCTTCTTGAACTCCAGTTCCCAACATCTTTCCATATTTTCTTTTCCCTACTTCTCTATACCTTCCTTTGTCTTTCCCCTGCTTTTGTTTTTGCTTATTTCCCCCCTGATCCACTGTAGCATTTCTCCTGCACTCTGTTCTCTGACATGTTTCATTGTTTACCTGCTGGAGACTTTTCCCACATTCTTTTTCCCTGTCTGATACCTTTACATCATATTTCTCTTCCTCATGGTGTTCTCTTCTGTCTTTTCTCTTCACCCTTTGTTCTTCCCGTCTTCCTCTGCCTCTGTCTTCAGGTTCTTCTTGGTTTTCTCTCTTCCATATATTTAGATATTTTAATGGTATTCTTTTTAGATCCAGCAGTTTTTTTGTACATCCACCTTCTTTTTCTCCTTTGTCTTTTCCTATCCATTCTTGTTCCTCTACTTTTTCTCTGTTTCTTCTGTTGTGTTCTACTTTTTCTCTTCTGTATTTTCTTTCCCATTCATCTGCTATTACTTCTCCTTCTCTGCCTGGATATTTCTTTTTAACTTTTTCCCCATCCCAATCTTCATCTGTGTATGATTTTTCACTTAATTCTTGTTCATTTTTTCTTTCCTGTTCATTATAGTCTCTTTCTCTGGGTGACTCACCCCATTTTCTTCTTATTTTATTGTTCTGGTCTTTCTGATATTCTCTTTCCCATAATTTCTCACTGAGATAACTATCCCATCTTTCATTATATTTTATTTCTAAGCTGTCATCTACCAGTTCTCCATCTTCAATTCCCCTTTCTTTTCCAGAGTTGTTTCCCTGTACTTCTCTTTTCTGTCTTTTTGTATCTTTTTTCCCTTGTTCATGGCTCCTTTCATATCTTACTTTCCTGTTTTTCCTTTCTAATCTCCACTTGTCTTCATCCAGCCTTTTTAAGTATTCCTTTCCTAAGGTTGCTTCTTTCGATCGTTGAACATCATACTGCTCCTGACTTTCTCTTGAGAGATTTTGTTTCTCTGATTTTACCCTTTCTTCAATCAAACATTTCTTTTCTCTCCCCCAAATGTTCAGGTGTTTATAGTTTCCTCTTTCCGGTTTTCTTATTTCTTTCTTTTCACATTCATTTTTTCCATTTTCTTCTCCATCTTTTCTATTCCAGTACTGCTCCTGATCATCTTCTCTGTTTTCTCCTCTAACGTATCTTTCCTCCTTTCTTTCTCTAATGTTTGGTTTCCAGGTTTTTCTTTCCCTCTTTTCTCCACCTTTTTCTACTCCACATTGCCAATCTCCTCTCCTATCTTTTCTTTCTGGTTTTTCTCTATATTCTCTTTCCCAGTTTTCATTTTTCTTCCCTTCTCCATATTTCTTTGTCATATATTGAGCATTCTGGTCTCCTTTTTTGTAACTATGTCCCCTCTCATTTCCTTCTTTTCTGGTTTTTCTACCTTCATGCCCTCTTTCCCAATTGACTTCCTTTTCTCCATACCTTTCTTTATAATATTTGTGCTCCCTATCCCTGCTGTTTTTTCTTTTCTGGTCTTGTCTTTCTAGTTTTTCTTTTTCTTCTTCTATGTCCTTTTGCTTTCTTTTTCCTTTTTCTAATTCCCTATAATTCCACCACCATTTAACTACCTCCTCTTTAACTGCTTCTTTTCTTTCCCAAATCTTATCTCTAGATCCTACTTCTTGCATTCCTCTCTGTGTTCTTCCCTGTTCTCTTGGAGATCGTCTCTCACAACTGTTTTCTTTCTCCTCGTCTTGATTTAGTTGCCCATATTCTCGGGGGCTTTCTCTTCTTTCTTGATGTCTTCTAGTTTTCCTCCCCTGGTTTTGTGTTGTAATTTTTCTCTGGTCAGGTATTTCCAATTCTTCCTCATAGCCTCGCCCTCTCTTTCTTCCTCCTTTCATCTCCCTAGTATGTCTTCTCAGGCATATTCTGCCTTCTGGTGCCTCATTTGCCACTTCCCATATTTTCTCATAATGTTCTCTATTCCAGATTCTTCCTTCTTTTTCCTTTCCCTGTTCTCGTTTCCTGTTGTCTTGGACATGGCCACTCCCATATTTCATTCTTGCATCATATTTATCACATTCATTTCTGCCTTCTTTTCCTTGATCTTTTCTTACTTCTCCCTTTTGTCCTTTCCATCTCTCCCTATGTTCTCTTTCCCATTTTGGCATTTCAAACCATCTGCCATCATCCTCTTTCTTCCTTTTATCATCTTCTCCTTTCCAACCAAGTTCCTTTTGGCCTCTCTTTTCTGTTTTCCATGCTTCATTTTGTAGAATGTTTTCCTTTACCTTTTCATTTTGACCCTGTAACCAACATTTTAGAGAAATGAGTGAGAATGAGAGCTTAATATTAGTTTAAGCAAACACGCTTATCACAAAAAAAAGGCTTCATTTCAATTTAATTTCATTGTGTAGTTATCCTTTATTACAAAGGGAGTCAGTTTGGGACAAGTAAAAAAGCACTGACCTTGAAGTGAGATTGAAATCAAATATAAATTCCCTGCTTGACTTTATAAGCTGGCCCCATCCTATCTTATGATCCTCATTAACCACTAGTCCCCTTCTCATACCCTATGGTCTAACTGAACTATTCTTTACTCTTTTCCTTATATATCTTCTGTCTCCATGCCTTTGCACTGGCTGTCCCCTATGCTTGGAATAGCATATGCTTTGAGCTGCATTTAGACTCCCATCAGTTCTTTCTCTGGAGGTGGATAACATTGTTAATATAAGTCCTTTGGGATTGTCTTGGATCATTGTATTGCTGAGAAAAGCTAAGTCATTCTCAGTTGATTGTCATACAGTATTACTGTTACTGTATACAATGTTCTCCTGGTTCTGCTCACTTCATTTTGCATCAGTTCATGTAAGTCTTTCCAAGTTTTTCTGAAGTCAGCTCATCATTTCTTATAGAGTTACAGTAACATTTCATTACAGTCATATACCACAACTTGATCAACCATTCCCCAACTGATGGGGATCCTCTCAGTTTCTAATTTTTTGCTACTACAAGAAGAGCTTCTATAAATAATTTTTGTACAAATAGGTCCTTTCCCTCCCCCCATTTTAAATCTCTTTGGGATACAGACCTAGTTAGGGTACTGTATCAGTGAGTATGCATACTTTCATAGCTCTCTGGGCTATAAATGAATGATTGAATCAGTTCACAACTCCACCACCAATGCATTAATGTCCCAGTTTTCCCACATCCCTTCCAACATTTATCATTTTTCCTTTCTGTCACATTAGCCAATCTTATAGGTATGAGGTGGTACCTCAGAGTTATTTTCATTTGCATTTCAATGAGCTGCATTTTTCTGATGACAAGGACTTGGAAATCAAAGGGATGCCCATCAATTGGAGAATGAATGAATAAGTTGTAGTATACAATTGCAATGGAATGCTACTGTTCTATAAGAAATGACAAGTAGAAGGGATTTAGAAAAACTTGAGAAGACATATAAACTGATGCAAAGTAAAGTGAGGAGAACCAAGAAAATGTTGCATATAATAATAGCAATATTGTAGGGATGATCAACCAGGAAAGATAGCTACTTTGATCAAGATAATGATCTAAGACAATTCCAAAGTACCCATGATGAAAGATGCTATCTATTTCTCGAGGGAGAGAACTGGTGAACTCTAAACGCAGACTGGAGAACATTTTTTTTTAAAAAAAAGTTTTATTTTGTTTGCATTTTCTTTCACAACATGGCTAATACAGAAATGTTTTGGATGATTCCATATCTATAGTTGATATCAAATTACTTGTCTTCTCAGAGAGCAGGAAGGAGCATTAGGAAGCAAAGGAGTTTAAAATGCATTTTTTATGTGTTAAAAATTATGAAATAAATAAAAGTGATTTTTAAAAATGTTGCATGATTAGTCCTCAATTAGTAGGACTAACAAATTGAACAAAACTTTACTGAGGGGATCTTCCTGAATTCGGAAGTCTCCCTTGCTAAAACTGGAACTCCTCCAACTTTGGGTTATCATGGCACCGAAGCGATGACTTCTTGAGTAGTCATATTCGATGTTTCAACTCTGGTTTGAAATGAAAATGGAGAGATCAGGCTAAGTCTAGTCTTGCCCTCCTGCTCTGACCCTGTTTACCCTTGTCAATCTCAGATCAAGTTCTCAAATAAAGATGTTGGAAAAAAAATATTCTAGAAAAATGCAGGGAAACTTGAGTTACATTTCAGTCTCAAGAGTTTTATTATTTTTTTTAGCTGTGTGATCTTAATCAAGTTATCATGGTTCTCATAAGGATCAAATGATATAGTGATTGTAAAGAGCTCACCACATCAACTGGCATATGGTAAGCACTAGAAAAATGGTGACTAGTTTTATTATTCGACAGTTAGGTGACAGAGTACCAGGTCTAGAATCAAGAAGAGTCATCTTCCTGAGTTTGGCCTCAGACACTTGTCATGTCCTGTTGATTATTTACTGATAACTGGGGGGAAGTGGAACATCTCTTTTTCTAAATTCGGGGAATTAAACCTGTTCACTCTCCTTCTCCCAGCTTGCAAAGTCCCTAATCTTTCCTCTAATTAGAAACTGGATTACCTAACATTGCACTGTTTCTTTTTAATTAATTGGTCTTATTTGATGAATTATTTTTAATGTATGAAAATCTGTCACCCTCCCTCCCTTGTATTTGGGGTCTGTCTGTAAACTGAGGAAGGGGCCAGGCCCAATGTGTTAGGTAACTAACAGTCATGGCTTAATAAATCATTTCCTCAGACATTTAATCTTTCACCCATCACACTGGTATAATGAAAGATTGGTCAGGAGAGTGCATAAGTGTAAACTGAGTTGAGAATTGTGAGATGGAAAATTATTCCTCTGACTCCCATGCAGAGAGGGTGGGGTCCTCTTCATAGAACACAGTGGTACTGGATATGACTTCAGAATGGATGTGATGAGAAAAGAGAGGTTGGAGAAAACCAGAGAAGGACAGGAGAGCCATGGAAAGCTCAGTCCCTTCTGGACCTCACTGTCCATTTTTGTCTGTTCATGTGTAAGTTGTCTCTGCATGTGCATTAAGCAGAGATGGCCTCTACTTTCATCTTCTATCACGCAGCTCCCAAGATAATACATTTAGAGATGGAAGGAAACCTACAGGCCACCGGAGCTAAGAGCCTCATTTTACAAAGGCAGGCAGAAGCTGAGGCCCAGAGAGGCAGCCCAGGACCAAGGAAAGAAAAATGGACTTAAGAACCTGGGGCCAAATCCCAGCTCTGCACATTAAGACTTAACTTCTCTCCATTTCCTCCTCCATAAAATAAGGAGGCATCATAAAAAAAGTTAGACTCTTAGATAACCGCCAGGCTCCTTTTCAATTCTGACTCTATGAGTCTCTAAGAAAGTGTCTTATCCAAGGTCACATGGGCAATAAAAGTAGCAGGTCTCAGAGGTGAGCTTGGCCCTCTGACTCCAGATCCAACATGGACTCCTCCCAAGCTGAAGGAACTCCCTCCTCAATGCTAAGGAACAGTGTTCCCTGATTATGAGAGCCCGAGTCTTTTAAAATGGGGTTTGAAGACCAAATTTGATCTTTGAGAGATGCCCTGAATATGAAAAGGGAACATGGACCTCCCTTCCTTCTTTACAGAGTTGGGGAACTCTGGGTGTGGGACACTGGTGTGGTAGATGGGCTGGCTATCTTTGCTTAAAGACTTTCCTTCCTCCTCTCCCTTTTTAATTCTTTGTTCCAGAGGATGTCCCTCAGAGGAAGGAAAGGGGCAGGGGAGTTATATTTGGAAATGAAAAGCATCTAAAACCAAAGACCTTGTTTCTTATGTTTTGTCTTTACAAGAGAGGGTGGAGGGAAGAAGGGAGAAAAAGAAGCTAAAAAATTCCATCACCTGGAGACTTTTCTGTGAAGTACTTAAAAGGTGAACTCCAAAATCTTAGGAGGATGCCATTAACGAGGCACAGAAATCTGGAAGCATTATTAGTTTAGTTTAGGCCAAGGAAGGGTGATTTACTTCTGTTCACTCTGATCGAAAAGAGAGAGAATTAGAGGCTTTGAAATAAGCAGGAGTCATTTGTCTCTCCAGATGCTGGAAAATGAGAAGTGAGACTGCTGATCCTTGGAGATATTGGATGAGAAGGTAAGAGGGAGAAAGGGCCAAACAATAAAAAAACCAAATTTCGTCTTCCTTTTAGACTCATTTCAGGAGGTTGATGCCAGCTTTGGGGTGAGCTGGTTTTTTATTCTGAAAATGACCTTTACACTTAATGACCATGTTGAATGAACTGGGAAATGGAATGTGATAGACTTGAAAAATGTGAATTATCCAGATAAATGTGTCAGGTTTTATTGTCATACCTCTTGGACAAATTCCCCATCACTAAAGGTCTTTAAGCAAAGGCCAGATAACCCCTTGTCAAGGAATGACATGGAGGGGATTCTGGTTCTAGTATTGACCTTGCCTTTGAACCAGTACTGAAGCTGACCAAGTTATGTGATCCAGCCAAACTGGCCATCCTACTTTTATATATCTTCCTCTTCTGTGTTTTTGCACTAGGGTCCCCATGCTTGGAGTGTCCTCCCTCCTCATCTGAAACTTACAGAAACCTTTTAATGAGAGACCTTTCCAGACACTTGCCCAAAGGCTATGAGTCCTCTCTCACTCCCTCTAGCATTTTCTACCTCTCTTGTATATACCTAGTTAGTTACATATTTTATCCCCTGCTAAACTGTGGCCAGGTTCTTTGCCTTCCCCCAAAAACAAATTACTTGCATTTTACAAAGGTTTTTAATAAATATATTATATACACTTATACACACATATATGTGTATATATAGATGTATGTATGCCTATATATGTGTATATGCACCCATCTTCACCAAATCATATGTGGAGAGAGATTTCCAATAGACCTCAGTCTTTATAAACCTCTCCTTTTATTATTTTTATTGGAGGATGATGATCTAGTTCAGGGGTCAGCAATGTCTTTGTCACTGGGCATCAGCAGCAGAACAAAAAGTCAGTGAGGGACATCATAGACCAACAGAGTAGGAAGGAAAGGGGGAAAGAAGAGAAAGAAGATCCAGAGATAAAGAGAGAGAGAGAGAGACAGAGAGAGAGGCACACTCACACACACACACACACACACACACACACACACACACATACAGATAGAGAGAGGAGTAGAAGAGAGAAAAAAGAGGAAAACCCAGAAGGAAGATGCATCAGGTGATGAATAGCAGGATATCACCAGTGCCCAGTCAAGGTACCAGTCAGGGCTCGAGCATGATGGGTTGCTGAGGCCTCCCTAAGCCATCAGAGTTACCATGCAGCTGGCCCATGCTGCTGAGGATGGGACCACGAGTCACTTGTAAGTATGGTCAGTAAAGAACTACAACTGTGTGAAATGCCTCTTCCAAAATGGTGCCTTAATCTTAGTGTGAGTCAGGCACCCCCTTGCTCTGATCTTCATTGACTCTATGCACTCATCTTCAGCAAGCAGCAAGAGTAGAAATAGCCTTTGCCCATTTCTAACTGTCTTAGTGCAAATATTTCCTTACCAGCCTTGGGAAGACGTGCCGCTGCTTTATGATGGAAGGCTTCAGGTCCGTGAAGGGGAAGGGGGAAGAGGAGGCTGCTGACTCCAACTTCTGGGCATCCAGGAATCTCCTCTCTAGTCTTTGCCCAGGTGGAGAAACTAAAAATTGAAGAAAAATTGATGCTAGGTGGGTTTAGCCTTGTGAGAAAGGAAAAGGTCACAGGTCAAGTTAGACAAGGACTTGAAGCTTCTCCCTGAATCATAGATCTAAGAAGATCCTCCTTCTAGAGCTGAGAGGCACCATTCAGACCACTCTTCTCATTTTTCAGAGGGAAAAGCAGGCCTAGGCAGATGAAGTGACTGAGACAAAGTCATTCAGGGAGTGTTAAAGGAAGGATCTAAACCCAGATCCTCAGACTTTAGAGTCAGTTCTCTTTTCACTACACAGGTCATCTGGATTGACCCATCCCTGAAAAACACTCCTCACTGTAGCATTAGTGACTGTTGCTCATTTAACTCAATAAACATGAATGTTTTCCTGATTTAATACTCTGAGAATGAGAAAAGGCTGCAGAGATGGTCCAATCCACTTTGGGAGGGTCGTCCCAATCCACTTGGCTCTGGAGGGCAGAGCCAGGAGCAAAAGGGGGAAAGTTTCAGACAGGCAGAAATGCAGATAGATTTTGTCCCTATCAAGACAACCAGTCTAGCTAGGAGAGTCATCCCAAAGTGGAAGAGACTGCCTACCATCTCATGAGGAGGTAAGCTCCTCTTTGCTGGAGATGTCGTCTAGATGATCATTTGTTTGATAGGAAGATTCTTGCTCAGCTTGGAATTATAGGATAACAAAAATACATATGAATAAAAATGAAAATGTGGAGGGAAAATAAGATGGTGACTAAATGTTGAGAAAGTTTTGGAGGCCATGACCAAGAGTGTTTCCCAAGCTGTTGATTGATGTCATTACCTGCCTTGTCCATATGGGAACTTTTCCACCAACTAGCAATGACCATCTTGGCTCTGTCTCCAACATACTCTCCTCGAGGGCTGAAGCTGTTCTCAGGTATATGCTGAAGTGAAGTGGGCAAGGGCTCCCCGTTCACCACTTCTCCCACTGACGTGGTCAGCTTCTCCAAAATAAAGATGGATCTCTTGGGTCTGAGGGATTGCTTTGGTTCCCTGAGCTCCTGCCGATTCAGTTCAATGTAGCTAAAGACAGATTTAGGAAAGGTGGAATTTAGAGTCAGGATCCAGCTTCATTTAAGCTTAAGATCAAGTGAATTCAATAGAGTACAATTCCATCCAGTAAAATGTAAGCTCCCTGAGGACAGAAGGTGTGTATTGTTGCAGTTTATTTTGTTTTGGACCTTCACCGCCTCCCTCCAGCTCTTAGTTCAATATTTAATATATAATATATAATAGGCTCTTAATAAGTACAATTGGGTGGTGCAGTGGGCTTGGAATCAGAAAGATTCCTTTTCCTGAGTTCAAATCCAGCCTCAGACACTTACTAACTGTGTGACCCTGAACAAGTCACTTAACCCTGTTGACCTCAGTTTCCTCGTATGTCAAATGAGCCAGGGAGGGAAGTGGCAAACCACCCCAATATCTTTGGCAAGAAAACTCCTAATTGGATACCAGAGAGTCAGACATGACAGAAAAATTATTAAACAACAAAATGATATTAATAACTTCGTGTTGAATTAAATAAATATCTATTGAATGTCCACTCTGTTTCCTTTATCAGTGTTATGTTACAGAAATTTAGTTTTGTCAAAATCACAGAATCTATCAATCAAAATATCCAAAATGTAAAAACCAAGTGGATAAAAACATCTATCATGTAAACTATGACCTTTGGCTTGGGGGTAGAGGTAAGGGGGCAGATTATTCAATTAGTCCACCAGGACATGGAATTTGTCCTTTGTTTTCAAAGAGGACCAATGACATTGCCATACATTGACTGTAAACTGGGTTAGAATTAAGAGAAAAGAATCGCAGGATCCCATGAAGAAACTGCACAGTATTTTTAATGAGCCCAAAGTGCTCCATGCTACAAAGCCCTCTCTCCCCACTTTATCACAACAATATCCTCTGGGGATGCTTATGTGACTCATGGACCGTGATCGCTACAGAAAAATCAGCCGTCCTGAGGTACCCAAAGGTCAGCGAAAGGACTCTTGTGAATATAAGTGACCTGGAGCACATTCCTAAGAGGGACTACCTGTGTGACCTCAGGTTTACCCCTACTCCATCCTAGGAGGCCAGTGTAGAGTAGGGAGGAGCATCTCAGAACTTGGCCAGACTGGTCCAGGGACAATTGACATTGACTCTACTGAGGATTTCTTCTAATTTGTTTTTCTGGATCTATATCACTTCTCAAAGAGAATTATTACCTCCTTGAGGACAGTTATCCTTTAATTTTTTTTATTTGTGTCTTCATCACTTAACACAGTACTTGGCAAATAGTGGGTGTTTGATACATAATTGACAAAAGAACAAACACCAGTATTAATGACAATAATAATAGAAAAGCAGGCTTGGCCCCAACAAGATTGTCAGCCCCTCCAAGACTGTTAGCTCCAAGCTCCTATATTGTTCCTCATAACTTGTCTTTATTAACCAAATCTTTGGCAGCTCCTGCCCTTGGGCTGAGTTGGTCAAGACTGTGGGGAGCCCTGCCTCCCGACACCCCATATGGGCCCTTGCACTGACAAGGTCACACCTACCCCTCAGAGACACGCAAGCCATAATGGTGAATGAAGTTAACAGCCTCCCTGGAGTCATTGAAAAGCAGCCATTCCACCACGCAGTCCAGGGGAAAGCCTGTGGTCTTCTGGGCACTCACAGTGTGGGTGGCCGTTATAGCCCTCAGGGCCTTACCTCGAGCCTAAAGTGAGAGAGAGACAAGGAAGGCTGAGTTCTGTGAACCACACTTCCATGGAAAGGGGGTGGATTTTCCTTGTGTGATACATGCCCTTTGCTTCTCAAGACATCTCTTCTGTGTTGAGGTATCCATACAAAGATAGCTAAAGGATCTGGAATTTGGGGAACTCCCTCTCTTTGGGTAAATTGCAACCAAATATTGTGAGGTCACTTCCTGAAGCACAGACATGTTAAGTGACTTGCTCAGGGTCACACAGCTAGTGAGTCTCGGAGCTGAAATTCAAATTCAGCTCTTTCTAACAAAGCACGATACTCCCTTCACTTTGTCACACTGTCTCTGGATTACACATGTTCATCAAAGGCAGTGGGATAAAGAGGACAGAGTGTGGGGCTTAGAGTCCGGAATACCTGAGTTCAAATCTACCTCAGACACTAGCTACCTGTAGGACCACAGACAAGTCCCTTCCCTTCTGGAAGTCTCAGTTTCCTCAAGTGTAAAAAAGGGTTGGAATCAATAATATCAAAATTCCAGTTCTCAGTCTATGCTCCATACCTGTGTCTAGGAATTCCTGAAGGGAACTCCACCTACCAGTGAAGAGGTTAAGGGACTTGCCCAGGGTCACAAGCCAATATATCCAGTGCCACCCAATCAGAGAAATTGAGAATTGGAAGTAAACTCTAGTTCAGACAGCACCAAAAAGTGTCCCCACTATAACATGCCCATCAAAGGGAAGGGGCAATGGCATGTATGGTAAGCAAGGAGATGACCAGTGGTGCCATAGGAGTCTGTGGACTAAAGAGATTGAGAATCATTTCATTAGATCCCAGCAAATAGTCTCCTTTTCTTTTTGTAGAATTCCCTAGAATGGGATCATTCCTGGGGAGTTTCATAATGAAATTTGAGTAGAAAGTACATTAACACAGTCACCTAATAGAACATAAACTCACTGATGGCAAGGTCTGCCTTGTTTTTCTGTTTCCAGTGCCTTACACACAATAGGCTCATATTGATTCAGTCTACACGTGACACCATTTGGAGCATCTCTGGGGTCCTTCTGATAACCATCCTCTCCTCTCTTCTCCTACACTGGGAGCATCCTTATTCACCCTCATCTCTCCTTGCCTAGACTTCCCAACTGGCCTTCCTGCAGTTCCAGCCGCAGGAAGTATATCTACCTCACTAAATTAATTTTCCTCACCCACACTCCTTTCAATCTCTCAGTCACCTTCTTCTTAAAATTCTTTAGTGGCTCCTTATCATCTCCCAAATAAAGTTTGGACATGGCATTCAAAGGCTTCCATGATCTGACTCTGACCTCCCTTTCTTCTCTTTTCTCACACAATTCTCCTTCACATTTTCTGCTTTCTGGGATGTCTCAGCTCCTCTTCATCCTACTTGCTCATCCTTCCTTCTCTATATTCTTTCCCAAAGAATATTAAGAATATTCTTTGCCTGAAAAGGACACATTCTATCTCCATCTGTTGAGGTCCCTCTGCCTTCAAGGCTCAGCTATGGGGTCACCTTCTCTGTATAGTTTTCCTCAATGCCTCTTCCCCAATTACAGCTGAAAGGGAGGCTCCCTCTTATGATTCTCTATTGCACTTATACTTTAATAAGCAGAACAGTGGGCATAAAAATAGGATTCCTGAGCTCTATCTTCCAATCTTGTCTCTGGCACTTCCTACCTGTATAATTTGCCACGGGCAAGTCACCTAATGTCTCACCACCTCAGTTTTTTTCTTCTGTAAAATGGACATTACAATAGCACCTGCCTTGATTGGACCTTCTGGATTTTTGGTTTTTTCACAATTCATTATCTCCCTCAGATGCTGATTTTTTTGTCTGTGACTTTCATGCTAACCTTGAGAGCCACAGTCTTTCTCACTGGTTGATATTCCAGTTTCTCAGGTGTGTTTTGGCTCTTGTTGGCAGAACAGTGGGACAGGAAAAAAAAAGAGATTCTGGATCTATGGTTTTATCCATGTGGGAAACTCCCAATGTGGAAATTTCCTCCACTGGTGCAGATGAACAATATATCTCTAAACCAGTCTTAAAGAATTGTCTGGAACAACTGAGTTCAAGAGACTTGCCCAGGGACTCACAGTCCAAGAAATGATTTGAAGTCTGATCTTCCTAACTCCAAGGTTGGCCATATTGGGTTTCTCCCAATCAAATGATGAAGAAGTATTTTTTTAAGCATGTAGTGCATACTTGGCATTGTGCCAGGTACTGGGGAAGCAGACAAAAATGAAGTGGCCCCTGTCCTACAGATGAGAAAACTGAGGCTCAGGTCCATCTCCTCTCTAAATCCTTACTAATTACCCAATCATCAAGTATGTATTAAACACTTTTTATAACTTGACACTGTATTGTGTGCGAAACAAAAGCAGAAATGAATTTCTACATATGAGGAAATTGAGAGCAGATTTTCCTACTGTCAAAGCTGCTCTTCTACCCAGCACACAGTAGGTACTGCAGTGAGGCATAGATGGGAGACCACTAGGCCTCATAGCAGGAAGACTTGCCCTCAGATCCCAACTAGGACACTCATTAGCTGCAGGAAAAGTCTCAAAGAACAGTCTCTGGGTCAGTTCCCTCCTCTGTACAACGAGAGCAAAAAGAGACACTTGCCACATAGGGTTATCGTGAAGCTCAAAAGTGAAAATATCTCCAGTGCTCCACCATGGTGAGCTGTGACTCCTCTGCATGCCGGCCGCAACAGCTGCCCCCTTTCCCTGGTCCTTACCTGGCTGAAGTAACCGTGTAACAGGCAGGCATTTAGGTAGGAAGCCGCTTGGACCAGCTTGAAGAATCTCACATAATTGTTGCTGTTTAAGGCTGTGAAGGCTTGAAGAGCGAATTTGACCTCAGGGGCGTTGCGGACATGGGGTTGGAGCTGCTGCACTTGTCTGCTGACGTGAAGGAGACAGTTGTTATGCACTGCCCTCAATTGGTCACCTTAGTTGAGCAGTGGTATGGCCCACTTTTGAGAGCGCTAGACTTGGTGTCAAGACAACTTGGGTTTGTACCCTGTCTCTCCCACTTACTATCTGTGTGACCCTCGATACATCATCTGCCCTCACTGGGCCTCAGTTTCCTCCTCTGTAAAACAAAAGGATCAAACTTGATGAACTTCAAGGTCCCTCTCAGCTCAGAATCTAGGTGTACAATGGCTTTTTCAGAATCATTGATTCCTAGTTCTAGAGCTGGACAGTTCCTTAGAAATCATTCAATCCACTTACCTCATTTTACAGAGGAGGAAACAGGCATGGGTAGGGGGGTCAGTGTCTTATTCAAGTTACCCAGATAGTGAAAGGTAAAGGTGGGAGTCAAATTCACATCCCATGATGCCAGTCACTGATTTATTTTTTTTTGCTAAACCACAAAACTAGAGAAATCATCATTAATTATTTGACTTGAGAAGCTGCTAGCAGGAAAAGAAACCAGTTTTTTTGAGGACTGCTGCTTTGTTGTTATTATTCTTACTTAAAAAAAAAAGAGCTGGGACTTTGAGGATATAGGGAACCCCTGGTGTGGAATATTTCTCCACCAGTACTGATCAGTATCTTGTCTATGACCTAGAAGAGTCCATGATAGGGTGAGTCTCCTGTGAACTTGAACTCCTGCCTTGCTGAACACAAGGCCAAGCTCTTGTCACTATACTGCATGGCCTTTAAATTTCCTTAAAATTGCTCTATAATCATTAATTACTCACATTTCCAAATTGCTTTAAGGTTCAAAAAATGTTTTCCTCACACCAATCCTGTAAGGTAGGTAGTACAAGCATTGTTATCTCCACTTTACATGTGAAGAAACTGAGACTGGAAGGTGGGAAGTCTCCTCCCCTGTTCACAGAGCTACTAAGTGTGTGCCACAAGATCTGAACCCAGGACCTCCTGACAATGCACCCAGGACGCAATTCACCATACTACATGATTACCTTATATGAGGACCATGATATCTAATTAGAATTGGCCTTTTCTGTGTTTATCCTCTAGCTCTTCTGTTAAAAGTTATCTTTCACTATATAGATAAATAGACAGATATCTAATAGATAGATAAACAGATAGATAGATTAGGCAGGCAGGCAGACAGACAGAAAGAAAGAAAAAGAAAGAAAGAAAGGAAGGAAGGAAGGAAGGAAGGAAGGAAGGAAGGAAGGAAGGAAGGAAGGAAGAAAGAGAGAGAGAGAGAGAAAGAAAGAAAGAAAGAAAGAAAGGAAGGAAGGAAGGAAGGAAGGAAGGAAGGAAGGAAGAAAGAGAGAGAGAGAGAGAAAGAAAGAAAGAAAGGAAGGAAGGAAGGAAGGAAGGAAGGAAGGAAGGAAGGAAGGAAGGAAGGAAGGAAGAAAAAAGATAGATAGATAGACAGACAGACAGACAGACAGATAGATTAGACAGGCATGCAGGCAGACAGACAGACACACAGACAGACAGAGAGAGACAGACAGACAGACAGACAGATAGATAGATAGATAGATAGATAGATAGATAGATAGATAGATAGATAGAATAGCAAGGATAAGTAAATGTAATATTCATAGAATGATTTAATATTTATCATCTTGGGAGGAAGGGAGCCTAAGGATTGTTAGCTCCATTTTGCTGATAAGAAAACAGAGGCTGGAGTAACTTGTCTAGAATCACCCAGAAGCAAAGCCAGGTCTTATTCCCATGAGTCTGAGGCAAGAGGCCTGAGTTTGAGCCCAGTTCTGCCATTTATACCACGTGTGATACACTGGCCAGATCCTCCCTTTTCTGGGGGCTTCAATGTCCCCTTCTACAAAGTGAAGGGACTACCTCTTCAAAGGTAACTGAGTATAAATATAATTTTGCAGTACTCCAGTCAGAGTGGTGGCAACCTTCCATAACTAATAGAAGGCTGGCCTTGTAATCACCACAACCTGCCTCTGATACATCCTGGCCCTGCAGCCTTGGTAAAGTCACCTAAGCCACCTCTGTCCAAGGTTGACAAGCTGAGCTGCCCCAAAGTTACTGATCTGTCCTAATGGAAGGGCCATTCCATGTGGAGAGTTCCTATAGCCATGAAGTTACAGACCTAGCCTGAAAAACCAAACTGCAACAAAAATGTAAAAAGGATGATTTGCATCAGAAAGGATGATTTGAAGCAGAATGGAAAGCAGCTACTCCTGAAGAAATCTCTAGTTTTGACACTCTCTGAGCCTTGGTTTCCTCATCTGTGAAATGTAAATTGTAATCCCTGCACTCCCTATCTTGAGGGCTGATTAGTGCTTTCACTTGCCTTCAAATTCAACTGAAATTGGAATGATCACTACCTATGGAGCAAATATAAAGAATGGTATCTCAAACCAAACTGGGGATTCCAGCTTATGGCCCAGAATTCTTAGAAAGTGAGCAACAAGAGAGAACTGGCATGACTTCCCCAAGGAAGGACAAACTGAAAGATAGACTGAGCATTTCTGGTTGGAGTTGGGCAGATGTTCGTATCACTATGGCTTCACCTGAGCACGTCCCCTTGATTGAGGGTGAGCAAGATGGAGTAAGCTTGGAATTCAGCTTCCCTCCCGCATGATGTGCCCTCACTGGCCAGATCCAAGTACATCTCCTTCAGCGCAAAAAGGCATTTGCTTATTTGATCCTTGTTGGTGGGAGCATCAAAGGTGGAGATGGGCTCCTCACACAGGTGGTGGGCGCAGTGAATATGGAACCGAGCACATTTCTCCATCAGGGACACTGTCTGTGGGTCATGGAGGTATTGGTGGATAATGTCCTAGAGAAATGGAAAAGCAATTTGGAAATTAAAAAAAAAAAAGGTTCTTCTCATTCCTCATAAACAAAATCCCTTACAGTGAATTCCTTGAGGAAGTTGTTTGATTCTTTTCATGAAATCTCAGAGGAGGAAGCACTCACACTTGCTCTCTAGGCAACTCAGTCCCCCAAAACAATCTTGTTCTATGCTCTCCCTGACAGGAAGGTAATGAGCCAACCTTTTAGGGAACTTCTAGCAAGGGTGAGTCCACTGACTCCAGTCCACTCACAGATACCTCTCATCATTAGAAAGTTGGCTATGGTTTGGATTTTCCTCAATGTGAAACCTGAACATTGTTCCTGGTTCTACCCTCTGGGACCAAGCAGAACAAGTCTAATCATTCCTCCATAAGAAAGCTCTTCAAATTCTTAAGTACAGTCCCCCTCCTCCCCCACAGTTCCTTCATCCAGACTTCAGAAGCATGAATATAGGTCCCTTCTTCCTGGTAGCCATCCCCTGTGCTCTCTCCAGATTATCCAAGTCTTTCCTAATTAATTATCCACGTCCTGCCCAGAGGTGACCACAGTACTGAGATGCGGGTTGAGCAAGTACTATCACGTCCTTATTCCTAGAAGAAATGTCTCCCTTGATGCTGCCTTGGGTTACAGGCCGCCCCCCACCCCGACTTTTTTTCTTTTTTGAAACACAGTCCACTCAATTTTTGTTGACGTTATTTTGAAAACAGGGACATTTCTGAATATTCACATGAGGATGACCTGGTGATTTCATCTGGTTCAATACATGTCAAGAGTCTGATCTGGCTACTTCCAAAAGGCAGATAACTTCTCTATGCCTCAGTTTACTCATCAGCAAAATGAAGAGGTTGGACTTAATGAACTCTAAAACTCTTTCTGGTTTTAAAAATATGATGCTAACTTCAGCATTGCCTAATAGAGGTGGGGAACTATGGGGGTGGAATGCTGGATACACATTCTAATTTAGCAGATGCATTGGTTGGTTTTGTTGAGTTGATTTTCTTTTCTCCTTGTTTCTTTGGTACAATGGATGAATCCCTAAGGAGAGAAGGGGCAAAGGGAACATCTGGCAATGAGGGTGATGTAAAATCCAAAAGAGAGCAATTAAAAAAATGTTCAAAGGTTTTTTTCTTTTTTTAAAATAAGGATTTTTCCATAATAATAGCAATAACGACTACAGTTTACAAAACATACTCAGGTTGGTCAAGTACTCTATACCAGTTATCTCATTTGGTTTTTACAATAACCCTGCGAGGTCGAAGTTATTATCATCCCCATTTTTCAGATGAAATAATTGAGGTAGAAAGGTTAAATGACTTGTGTGGGGACACAAAGCTAATAACTTGACACTAAATCTGATCTGCTCCCTCCCCTCTGTACGAAAGCCTCACATGAAAGATACAAAAACAATGGTAAAACAAAGGAGGAGGTGCATGCGATAGCATGGCTTGGCAAATGCCAAGGATGAGGCCAATGTGGAAGAAAGCAAGGGAGGCTGTTGGATCCCACTTTGCTCCCTGGTTATCCACAGTACCCTCAGTGGGGCGCACCTTCCTTATCGCATGGGTCCTGTTCCACACAAATCTGTACCAATCCTGGTAATTTTGCTCTCCTTGGTCCAGGATATGGGTGACGAGATAATCCATGGTCATACCCAGTACAGCCAAGGGCCTGAGTTCATGGGGCAGAAGTTCCTCCTGACCAGCAAAGGATCTGCTGTATTCCTTAATTGCTGCTGTGTGATCTACCTGAGGAAAAGAATGCCAGGGTGTGAGCTCAGGTCCTGGGGGAGTGGGGGAGTGGACCATGGATGGTCAATGGGGGCTATAGGAAGTTGCCCAATCATGCAGTCTGACAGCTGGGATCTCTACAACTCCCAAGAAAGTCTAAACAATTCTCCCCAATTGGATGAACAAATTACCATTTATCAAATACTTCCTATGCTTCCAGCACAGGGATAGGAGCTGGAGTTATGAAAAATTGATCCCTGACCTCAAGGAGCTTATAGTTTAATGGAATTCCCACTAAAACAAGCCCTTCAAAATGACTGTCCAGCCTAAACTGAGCAAGATTATGTCAGTATTTTGATAGGTCTCCAGTCTCTTCTACCTTACTTCAAAGATGCATATCCAAGCCTGTCCACAGCAACCCCATGAGTCTTGTTCATGTCCTTCCAACAATCCTCCAGGGAGAGTGTATATGAGTGCGTGTAGATTGAGATGCACACACATACACACATATATAGATATATATACATGTGTATACATATATACATGCTTACACACATATATACCCAGATGTGTATAAATACATATATGAATTTATAATACATATATGTATTTTTAAATGTACACATATATGGCTGAGCCTTCTTGAACCCAGGATCATAACCATGTCATCATGAGACTTCAGGGAAAGACTTCAGGAAGCAGAACCATTGACCAATATGGCTCATGTCCCATGATTAAATAAAGAATAAGTCTTTGGGGAAGCAAAAACTATCACAGTCAAAAAGAATTTCAGAGAAAAATTCACCATTTAGTTGAAATTGACTCCCATGTTCACAAACACAAGAAGCACTAGTCATATTGACTTTGTCCATAAGCACTGTGGATACTAGAGTCTCTCCCATCATCATCATCCTTGGTCATTTCCATTAGACAAACACCATTTGTATTTGTAGGAGCTGAGAAAAAGCCCATCAGAGAAAAGAGCAGGGGCAGCTCCCCCATGGAGGCAACGGTACCTTGTCAGTTCCTGGGAGCGTCTCAAAGGGGCTCAGCTGGTTCTGGATCTCCCTCAGGTAGCGTTCCTTCTCAGGACACATGTCTGGACACGTACCAGTAAGAGCTTCCTCTCTGTCCAGGACCACTGCCCTTTTCCGATCTAGGAAGCCAACCAGGAGAGGGACTTGGTTACTGAAAATAAGGAGCCAGTGTGTTGGAAGGGAAAAATCAGCGGGCTTGAAGTGAAAGCACCTAAGTTCCCATCTTGGCTTGTCACCTTGAAAAAAAAGACATTGAACCTTTCTGAGGCTCCTTTTATGTGAATAAATGAAAAGATAAAGTGAAAGTTTCCTCTGTCTAAGGAATTCTGGCACTCTGACCCCAGAAAATATTACAAAAGAGGAAGGAAACAAGTCTTTTCTAAACTACTCTTGGTGCCTAGGGATCAGGGTTTCTCCTTCTTAGAGCTGGACAATCAACCTTCTATGTAGGAATTGACTTTAAACTCAACTTGCTCCCACTGCTCTGAATTATGCCTGAACTGACCAAGCAAAACAAATCTAGTCTCTCTTCAAGTAAGAGCTGCTCAGGTACTTCAAGACGGTTATTCTCTCCTCCCTACCCTATTCCTATCTCTTCTCTGCTGAACATCCCCCAGCCCTCCAACTGATTTATGGCATGATCTTAAGGGCATTCACCATCTGGACTGTCCTCCTGTGACTGGTTCCAATGTGTCAATGTCTTCTCTAAAATATGCTGCTCAGAACTTTTCCCAGAAATCTAGGTGCAGATGTGGTCCAGTATACATGTGGTCATACATCTGGTCATGGGTCCTTTCCCAAGATGACTGAGAATTCTGTCTAGTTAATGTATATCATGGCAAAAAGGAAGGAGCATCCAAGAACCAAGGGTTCTTGGTTTGCCTAATTGCCAGCTGTGTGATCAGGGTGTGTCACTTAGCCCAGCTCAGAGTCTGGCTCTACCACTGCTATTGTATGACCCTGAATAAACCATTTCACTGCTCCGAACCACAGTTCCTTATCTATGAAGTCTGGGAATTGGGAGGAGTTTGAAGCAAGTTTCCTTGCTCTATAATATCATTATTTTTTTCAAATAAATGTAGGCTGAACACTGAGGGTGAGAAGTTGTCATCAGGAATCATCAAGACATCACCAAAACAAATACAAAACCAATCAGAAATATACTAGAACACTTCCAGCCCTTTGCCCAGTCACAGCAAAGGGAAAGGTTGTTTCGTTGTATTTGAAGTTGGAAGGAATCTTATAGATTGTTTTTTAAGCTAATCTTTCATTTATGAAAAACTGGACCCAGATGGGCAGCTCACCTTCTCGAAGTAGCCTGTCCCTCTGTTCAAGGACGCTGTACTTTTCTTCTGAGCTGCTGAAGGAAGAGCTGCAAAGAGATGAGCCCAGAGGTTCATTGCTGCTTCAGCTCTTTAGGCTGGGGTTGCCAGAGACCTGGGAGCCCTGCTCATCCCAGTTTCTGTGCCTCCAGAGACTTAACCTACAACTCCCTCAAAGGACCTCTCCTTTCCTGGGAGAAGTGCTTACCAACAGAGGGAGCTCACCCTCATCATAAAACTTTTTATAGTAGTTAAATGGTGAAATGTTACATAAGTGATCATATCTGATCCTTACAAACTCCCTTGCTGCACAGCATTTTGCGGCTTTGGACCATCTATCCACTTTGTTGACCACTCTTCCCCCTTACATGTTGCCTCTTCATTAGAATGGAAGCCAGAGGGCAAGGGCTGCTCTTGCATGTGGATTCCCAGGTCTAGCACTTAGTGAACAGTGCATATATGAGGACATGGAGGCTCCAGACAGCATCCTCAGAGGGAGCTAAGTTACTTTTCAGACACACATCCAGTAGTGGCCAAAGATGATCCCAGAGCCTCTAGCCTCCAAGGGCCCCGAGAATTTCTGTGAAGGGATGTGAAGTCCTTCCAATGCTGCTTAATGGCCATAGGGCCTGAAGCCAGTCACCCCCTTTCTTTAGGGAGGTTTCTTCTTCTCTAAAATTCAAAGGATTAGTCCAGTCCAGAGGTTCTTAACCTGGGGTCTGGGAACTTGTTTTTCAAAATATTTTAATAAATCTATTTCAACATGATCAGTTTCCTCTGTGATTGAAGGGCCTTTTATTCACTTAATTCACTTGTGGGCCTGAGGGTGGAGGGGGGGGCCATCAGCTTCATCAGAACATCAATTAAGAGCTCTAGACCACACAACAAGATCCAGAAGCTGGCCCTGGACTAGGTGACTGCTCATATCACTTCAAATTCTCTATCTGATGAGTACGGAGGGGACAGAGGGGACAGTGAAAGTCTCTGGATTTGGTTCTGTCAGGAAGACCTGAGTTCAAGTCTAACTCAGATACTTTGTAGGGAAAGTCAGGGCAAGCTTCACTTTTCCCACAGGTAAAATGGGGATGAGATCTCTCAGTTATCTCTCAGAATTGTTGTGAGGTCCAGCTGGAGTGTTTTTCAAAGATTAAAGGACCATGAAAATGTGAGCTCTTATCTATTATCCTTCCAATAAGCATTGAAATAGTAATTACAAAAAATCTGAAAACAATGGTAGGAAATTACTTGTTTTCATATAGTGCCAAGGCCAGCTATGACTGGAACAGAATCCCCTCTAGCACCATCCCCATCCCTCCACCACCAGCCTTGGCTGTTCATAATGACTGACTTAATTAAACTGTACATACTATTATTATTTCCATAGAATCACAAGTAGGAACTACACAGAGATCCTTGATCAGTGAATCAGTTTAAGCTCATCCCTCACTGAGATACAGCCCTCTGGTGGCAACCCAAAGCAGGCAAATGAATGGGAGGAAGGGATGGAGAGAGAGCAGGGAAAAAGAAAAGGTTGGGGAGGATCTGAGAAAGGGAAGAAATGTCAGCAAGGCACAGAGAGGACAAGATAGACTAGGAGGGCCAGTGAGAGCCACTGGGGAGCGATAGATACAGAGTCAGAGTATCGGATGCCAGGGGCCATCTAGTCCAGCCATTTTACAGATGAGGAAACTGAGTCAGAGGGAGGTTAAGATTAAGTGACTTGGGCAAGCTCTTTCTACTGAACCATGAGGTCTCTCATAGGGCCTCTCAGAGGAAAAGACTCTGACATTTCCTACCAACATGACTTTTGGTAATGGATTTAACCTTCTGAACCTTTTGCTTCCTTTTCTATCTTTCAGTTTCTGATTCTAAGATTAATGGTAGGGAAGGTCCCAGGTCTGGGAAAGGAGCAGAATCTCAGCTGGGACCTAAGACCTTTTACCCACTCCATTCCCTTGGAAGAAACTCTCCCTCCCCGCAAACATCTCACTATCTCTTTATGGAAGGTCTCCCTTAGAAAGTACTTTTCTCTCCCTCTCGTTCTCCTAGTGGCTCCTACAATGTCTCCAAGGATCTCTAGTGTTTCGTGGCATTCCTCCCACCACAATTAAAAAAGAAAAATCCCCCAGTTCCCATCCTTCGTTTTTAAGTTTATGCCGTGCCTTGAATGGCCCCATTCCCGCATAATGCCCACTGCTTGCCCATCTCCTTCCTCGTATTCTCTTACCTCCTTGGAGGTATTTGGAGAGCAGAAGAAAACGGTTGATCCATGGGAATGAATGCTGTCAGAGTGGTCCTTCCAGGGCTACTGGCCATGCCAGGACTGAGCAGGCCCAGCCTCCCCAGCATGAGGAGCAAAGGTCCAGTCTGATGCTATTTCGAGGTAAGTAACGATGATTGGGACAAGTGTTGGAAATCACATAGGGCGAAGTCACCAGGATCAACAATTCCTGAGATTATCTAGAGGCAGCAATAATAACCATCACTTCAGACAGCAGGAGAAAAGTGGCCACTAACCAAGGACGTTTTTCATTGGCATATGTCTAAGGCCTGGCTTCTTTCTTCCCGCTAAAAGGCTCACCTTCACTCTGGCCACCAGTTCCCAGGGAAGCCAAGACCTTACAAACCCTACAGCCCGGGATTCCTCCAATTCCAGGATATTTGGCTAGAGAGGGAGGGCCGCTAGATGAGCGTGGCAGGGAACCTGCAGGGCAGAGGCCAAGATCCCAGGCATCTCCCTGGTCCTCCTGCTCCAGAACTTTGGCATTCAAAGGAAAACACAGGAACTCTGGGCCCCTGGAATATTCCAACTGAGCTGAACCACGGGGGGGAGAGGAGGAAGGTCTAAGAAAAGGACGGTTGTAAGGACTATGGGCTAGGGAAGGGAAGAAAGAGCCTGGGAATACAGGCAAGATTTCCTTCTGGCTTTTCAGGGAATAAAAGTCAGCAGCTTTTATACAACCTGATGCTCTAAGATGTGGACAAGTATTGGGACAAAGACATGGTGAAATCACCTACGTTCCAGTGTATGATCCAACCCAAGGTACCAACTGTTCCCTGAGAGCCAGTGTGCTCTGAGGCAGCCCCAGGAGCCCAGGCCTTTAAAGGGTTGGAGACACTTGTAGCAGTTGGTACCATCCAAACCTGGCTCCAGAATCCTTCAGGATGCCAGCAGAAGCATGGAGTAGGCCAAGGAAGTGGTTTTTTCCAGGGTTACGATACAATCAGGCACTCTCTTGCTCTAAGGCAAGGCCTTTTCAGCAGCATCAGTAATGATAATTTAACAGTGGAAACATGGACCCAAGGAGCTAGGACTCTGCCCCCTCTCCCTCTTTACTATGGGTCCCCTCTGCTCTCAAGACAGCCACGGACTAGATTAAGTCTTGGGGGAAACTGATCACCTCAAAGAAGGGTCAGACTTCTTTCCTCACATTCTTTGGCCCTTTATACCTCATCTCCCAAATCTGAGGGAAATGGAAGTTTGAGCTTGGGCTCATGAATAGGGTCAGTCAGCCCAGTTACAAAGCACACAGTTATTAAACACGTACTATGTGCTCACTGCTGAGGACACAAAGAAAGGGAAAGCATGGCCCCCTGGCCTCTGGAGCTCAAAGTCTAACACTGTAGACAACATTGTGTACACACAAGTGTTAATAGGGGGTAATCTCAGATGAACAGTGCAAATCTCTGGGAAAGACCTCCTGTGGAAGGTGAGATTCGAGATTCGAGCTGAGACTAGAAGAAAACCAGAGAGGCCGAGATGAGGAGGGAGAACACAGCCAGGGGAAAGACGCTGGAGTGTGCAGGTGGACTGCCAGGAGCGGTAAGACTTCTCTTCAAAAGGGGGAATAGGAGAGCACACGGTGGACAATGTCATCCGAAGTTGGGCGTCTCTATCGCCTCCACACAAAAGAAATCATCAACACAGGTTCAGTACAACAGAAACCTCAAACAATTAAGGAAACTTCTACTTCCTGTGAGACTCCCCTGGTCAAGATTTCAACCGCAGCAGTCTGCTGCATGGCTGAACAGAGGTCAAATAAGTCACCTAACCTCAGACTATTCAAACATGCCAGGATCTGTCCAGGTCAGAGTCTTTGTTAGCTCAGCCATGGCTTCAGCTCATTGTCTTATCATTGATCAGCTTCTTAAAGAGCTACTCTGGGGGATGTAGAGGGGGCCTGTGAGGGACTACTCAGGTCATCCTGAGCACCGGCCCATTTGGTGTTTCATCTACTATCTCGTTATTTCTTTACTTCTTTATTTGTTTACTTGCATATTTACTTATTTCTGTACAAGTATTTCTCTCTCTTTCTCACTGTTTTTCCAACTGAGCCTAGACAAAGAAAACCCTCATCATGTAGATACATAGACCAGCAAAACAAATTCCCATTTTGGCCATGTCCACAATATACGGCTCATTCTGTGTGTTGGGTCGTTACCTCTTTGGCAGAAAGTGGGTGTTGTGATAAATCTTCAGTCCTCTGGACTCCTCAGTCCATCCATTGTGGTTTCAGGCTTAGTGCATGCTTCATGGGTTGGTCCCAGAAGTTCTTTCCTACACATAGGCCAAGAGGTACCATCTCTGCTATAAAAGTAAAACCAAGGATACTCTAGAAAGGGGCTGGCTGGCCCTGTTATTTCACTGATACAGGAAAATCTTGGAGGAGGAAATGTCTTCTGCCAATGAAGGGGCACTACTTTTCAGTTTTGAAAATGCCCAGATCACTTGGATTTCGACCTGGCTGGTTCCAATCCTAGCTTTCTCTCCATTGATTACACCATGTTGCCTCTCAATAATGTTGATAATAGTAGTGATAATAGCATAGCATCTTATGTGAGGATTATCTTCTATCTCAACACTGCTGAAAAGTATAAGAATAAAATGATGATAAAAGATAACAGTAATAAGATGAGAAAAATGAGGTAGCAAACAGATCATATAATATCCAAGTTACATGAAATGAGACACTTTCGAAATATAGGGCTCTAGCAGAGGAGGGTAAAACCAGGTGGGGACAGGATGCGAAGTGTGTCACATCCAGAATACTGCCTCACATGGGAGAGATGCCATAGAAGCTTTCAGCCAGCCATCTGATTATTAGTGGAGAACTTCATACCATAATTCACCTGCTAAAGGCAGTGGTTTGATGGACCTGTTGCCTGCTATTCCTGTCCCCTAGTGAACAGAACATTAAACATATCATGATAACTCCAGGCTGGTAACTTATCTCAGGGTTATTTGGATCTGAGTTCTGTCAAAGAAGATGAGGAGAGGCAGATGTTTGCTGGAATGCTAACAGATATTTGTATGACACTGAAGTTCACAGAGCCTTTTGCAAACACAATCTCAGTGGAACCCCATGACCACACTATGAGTTAGATATTTATAATCAGTCCCATTTGACCAATGAGGAAACTAAGACTTGGACACTTGATGTAACTTGTCCAGGATCACACAGCTGGTAAGGATCAGAGGCAGGATTTGAACACAGTTCTTTCTGACTCCTAATCTTGTGCTCTACCCATTCTATCACATTGTCTCTTGGGCTTGGAACAGTCTTCTTACATTTAAAAATCCATGATAAACAGAGAGATAAAAGGACAGAGGGCTTGACTGGGAACCAGAAGATCTGGCTCCGTTCGTTGTGTGATCTTGACTTTCCTGGGCCTTGGTTTTTCCATCTGTAGAATGAGAGGGTTAGACTAGGTGACTCCCGAGGTCCCTTCCAGATTGAAATCTGTGTCCCTGTGAGGTTATCATTTCCTAGTGTAGACCACCAATCCTGATGACTGAATACAGCAGATGGTCTCTCATCATTGTAGTTGTCAAAAAATTCCCATGACCTCTCCCCTTGCCTTTAACTATGGTAGGGATGAGTCTCTTTAACTATAGCTGGGCTGATCCTGAGATGAGAGAAGGAAGCACAGCCTTCGGTGGGGCCTGACCTTGAAATCCTTCCATCTCCTTAGGCCTGGCCTAAGCTTGTGCTACAGAGACAGAGCCCTTAGGAAGCTCGGGTCCCTGTGGAGGCACCACAGGAAGGCTTCCATAGAGCATAGCCAGCAGCTTGAACTTTCTCTGCAATGGCGTGTGAATACAAGAGTGGAATTTGATTCCTCCCAGGGAAGCCAAGGGATGGAAGGGAAGGGTTTGCAGTGGTACCCAAGCTTTCTCGTTTTCCCCTCATACTCGTGCCCAACAAAGGCATTACTGCAAAGAGGCCAGGTCCATCTCTGAAGGGTAGACATCTGAACACTCGGTCAGACAGCAAGCATTTATAAACGACTTCCTATGTGCCAAGTAGTGTCCTAAGTGCTTTGGATACAAATAAAGGTTTCTGCCCCCAAAGAGCTAACAATTTAATGGGAGAAAATCATGTAAATAATTTCATGTGTATAAGAGAGATACAGAGTAGATGAAAGGCATTTTCAGAGAGGAAGGCACCAACAGCTGAGGAGAGTGGGGAAAGATTCCTGCAGAAAGGAGAATTTGAGCCAAACCAAGGAAGAAATGAGGAGGGATGGTATTACAAGCAGGGGTACAGACAGGAAAAAGGTGTGGAGTCAGGAGGTGGTAGGTTGTTTGCAAGATGCATCAAAGAAGCTAGTGTAACTGGATTGTAGAGTATATAAATAGGATTAAAGATTAAGAAAATTGGGAAGGTAGGAAGAATTTGGGTTGTGAAGGGCATTAAATGCCAAGCAAGGGGCTTACAGATCCTGGAGGTAATAGGGAGCCATTGAATATAAAGTGACATGATCACCTGGGCAGCTGAATGGAGAATGGACTGGAGTAGGGAGAAACTTGAGGCAGGTGACTAATTAGAAAGCCACTGCCAGGGTTCAGGTGTGAATTGATGAAGACCTTCAGGATGGCAGGAGCTATGTGAGTGGAGGGAAGGGGACAGAAACAAGAGATGTTGTGAAGAGGTACATAACGAGATTTGGCATCAGAAAAACTATGTGTCATGGGAAAAAAGGAGTAGTATGGAAGGTGGTAGTACCCTCAGCAGTGATGGGTGTGTCAGGAAGAGGGTCCAGTTTGGGGAGAAAGATGGAGAAAACTGAGTAGGAAGCATCTAGAAGACATCCAATTCTAGATGTCTGGGAGGCAGACAATGACACAGGGCAGGCAGAAGTCATCAGATCCAACACAATGGCATCACTGACCTGCAGTATCAGGAAGGCTGGAGACCAAACAGTCAACTGAGGTCTCTTTTTAGGGTGAGCCAAGGCAGGCTCATGGAATCATAAACTAGAGGTTGGAAGGGAGCTCACAGGTCATCCCTCCAAACTCTCCTCACATTATGTAGGAGGAAACTGAAGCTGAGAGAGGAGAAAGGCCTTAAGAAGTGAGCACCATAGCATTAGGGCAGGAAGGAACCGATCTCCTTATTTCACAGATAGGAAAACTAAGGCCCATGGAAGTTAAGAGACTTTCCCAAAGTCACATAGGTAATATGCATCAGTGGCAAGATTTCAACCTGCATCCTCTGACCCAAAAGCCAGTGTTCTTTCTCCTGTACCACACTGGAGACCAGCAGTATTCCCTCTAATTTTCCCCAAAAAAGCATGGGCAACAAAGTGATGAAGATACGACAATGGTTTTAACTGGTGCCATGGTGCAGTCTCAGTGGCACAAAGTATGGGGAAAATGCTGAACTAAGAGGTTGGACATGTGTTCAAATCCTGGCTTTAACATGCACTAGCTGTGTGAACGTGGGAAAATCGATTTCTTCTGGGCCTCAGTTTCCTTATCTATAAAGCTGGAATATTTATGCTGCCATAACAAGTTTGTTTCAGAGTTTTTGTTATTCTTCAATGTGAGAATGTATTTGTGGTCTAATTCGTGTTGGTACTTTCTGCACTCCCCTCAAAGGTACAGATTGCAGCCCACCTGGGCTCTCTCAGGCCAAGTAGTTCTCATCCATGTTCTTGCATAAAGCCTGCTCATAATATCCACCCAAATACTGGGCATCTTCTTATAGACCTCTTGTCATGACCTGGACCCTAAATGCAGCCGGTAGGCTGTTGATCTGCTGCCCCCATATGGTAGGAGGGACATTTGTTTTGTGTTCTTTAGGCTGGGCTAACTTCTCATTAAAGGGATAGGAGAAGGGTTTCTCAAAGCCTGGTCCAACAGGTCAATGAAATCTCAGGAAGGGTTTCACGATCCCTGAGTGTGCTGGTAAATGTTTAACAACCATCTCTCCACAAAACAAACATATATGAATGGCACATTTTTAAGTTCAATCTGTTTGACTACCTTTTCCTCCACTAATTTGCTAGGTCTAGACAATCAACAAAACAGTGAATCAAACCCCGATTTGTGCAGCATCTGTGTATTTCTAAGGTGTAAATGCTTACTCTAAAAAATATCAGCCCCAGGACTCCACTGCTCCAGGTTTTTAAAGAGAAGCCCAGCCAAGAGAAAACAGATGCTGCTTATTCCACAAATGAGGGACTCATATCTTTTGAGGGCCCTGCCTCTCTTCAGGAATGTCTCTGATGCTGCTTCAAACCAGTCATTTGTGGTGAGGAACATCCTGCTTCTCTCCATTGTCCTTTGGACGATGTTACCATTTTCCTTCCTTGGAGAAGGTAGGATGTTGTGCTTCTCAGCCATCCAACATCACTCAAACAGTATTACTGTTACAGAGACATATATACCTTCTTTCAGAGACATGCTTCAGGTCATTTAAAGCCTGCATAGAACAAATGACAAAAACAAGGAATTCAGAGAAACCTTGGAAAATTTGGGTTAACTGTTAAGCTGTGAAATGAATACAGCAAGAGAACATTTTGCACAGTTAATACGAGGATGAAAAAGATCACTGAATGAAAGCTAAGTGGGGAATGATCAGAGAAACCAGTTACCATTCTGGGGAACAGATAATGAACAGGCTAACGTCTCCTACTAGGGTGGGATTAGCCCAGCAATCAACAAGTGTTTATTAAACTCTTACTCCATGTTAGGCACTGAGTATACAAAGACAAAATAAAACAGTCCCTGTCCTCATAAAGCTTCCATTCAGCAGGAGAGACAACATGTGCATGTATGCATGTGTCTATCCTTTTATAGGTTGTATACAAAATTAACACAAGGTTGTTTTGTGAGGATTGGTAGCTGGAGATGTAGCTGGAGACGGCAGGGGGCAGGAGAGGCTTATATAGAAGCTGGTATTTGATCTGAATCCGGAGTTCCAAGAGGCAGAGGTGAGAAGGGAAAGCATTTCAAGACTGAGGATCGATAGAGATGAGAGAATGTTAACTAGTTAGCTAGTCGAAAACAGATACAGACATATAGATTAATATACATACCTATAGTTATTGATATATAGATATATCATATATAATCTTGACACATAAGTGCTTAGTATATGATACCTTATATATTATATGTTATATGTACATATATGTGTATATGTTCATATATATTTATACATATATATAGTCAGATTGTTGCTACATCTGACATTTTTATTAACTATTTTTCTATATTTTATTAACTATTGTTCAATTCTGAGGAGGAAGGAAAAGAAGAAATGTCCTATTTCCATCAGTGACTGTGACAAAAAAACCAAAAGCATCAAACTTTTTTTAATGACCTGCACCACATATGAAATACAGCCTGCTTCTTCCTCTTTCTCAATTCTGTTCTCAACTCATAGAACATATGCAGAAAAAAGCCCTTTTATAAAAGTGCTGGGAATGTTAGCTTTAGCAGTAAGAGGTGAAGAAGAAATAGAAGGAATTAGAAATAGCAAAGAAGAAACTAAGTTATCACTCTTTGTTTAATATCACATGATATTATGATATACTTACAAATATTAGAAAATCAAGTAAAAACTACTTGAAGTAAAAAGAACTTTGGCAAAGTTGCAGGATGCAAAATAAACCCACATAAATCATCTGGATTTCTATAAATTACTTATAAGTCCAACAGCAAGAGACAGAAAGAGAAATTTCATTTAAAGCTATGGTAGACACTATAAAATATCTGGGAGTCTACCTGCCAAAACAAACCCAGGGACTATATGAACACAATTACAAAACACTTTTCACACAAATAAAGTCGGATCTAAATAGTTAGAAAAACATCACTTGCTCTAGATAGACTGAGCCAATATAATAAAAATGACAATTCTGCCTAAATAAATTTACTTATTCAGTGCCATACCAATCAAATTACCAAAAACCCTATTTTATAGAGCTAGAAAAAATAATATAAAAATTCATCTGGAAGAAAAAAAGGTCCAGAATATCAAGGAAATTAATGAAAAGAAATGGTAGTTAAGGTGGCCTAGCCCTGCCAGATCTGAAATTGTGTTCTGTAGCAGCAATCATCAAAACCACTTGGTACTGGCTAAAAAATCAAAGGGTAGATCAGTGGAATAGACACAGTAGTCAATGATTACAGCAATCTACTATTTGATAAACCCAGGGACCACAGCTTCTGGGACAAGAACTCACTGTTTGAAAAAAAACAACTGCTAAGAAAACTGGAAAATAGTGTGGCAATTTTCAGAGAAAGAAATTAAAGCTAAATCACTTGATTAGAGAGATACAAATCAAAACAATTCTGAGGTACCACATTATACCTATCAGATTGGTTAACATGACAAAACAGGAAGATGACAAATGTTGGAGAAGATGTGAGAGAGTTGGAACACTATCATTGTTGGTGGAGTTGTGAGTTGATCCAACCATTCTGGAGAGCAGTTTGGAACTATGCCTAAAGGGCTATAAAAATGTGCATACCCTTTGATCCAGCAATACTGCTTCTAGGGTTGTATCCCAAAGAAATCATAAAATTGGCAAAGCACCCATATGTACAAAAATATTTATAGCAGCTCTTTTTGTGGTAACTAAGAACTGGAATTTGAGGGAATGCCCATCGATTGGTATATGAATGTAATGGAATATTATTGTGCTATAAGAAATGATGAACAGGTGGACTTCAGAAATACCTGGATAGACTTATATGAGCTGATGCTGAGTGAAGTGAGCAGAACCAGGAGAACATTATACATAGTAACAGCCACAGTGTGTGAGGACTGTTTCTGATAGACTCAGCCCTTCACAGCAATGGAAAGACTTAAAACATTTCCAAAGGACTCATGATGCAAAATGCCATCCATATCCAGAGAAAGAACTATGGAGTTGGAAAGCAAAATGAAGCAGATTATTTTCTTCTGTTATGTTTTGTTTTTCTCATGGTTTCTCCCATTAGTTTTAATTCTTCTATGCAACATGATTAATGTGAAAATGTGTTTAATAAGAATGTATGTGGAGAATCCATATCAGATTGCATGCTGTCTTGTGGAGGGAGAGGGTGGGATGGGGAGAAAATTTAAATCTTATGGAAGTAATTGTTGAAAACTGAAAACAAACAAATAAATTTGGAGGAAAAAATAATTTTCCTAGAATAAATCTTTAAATGGTAAAAAAAAAAAAAAAAAAAAAGGCTGGGAGGGACCCTAGAGACCATCAAATCTAAGCCTCTTGTTTTTACAAAGGAGGAAGTTAAGTCCCCTAAAGGAGAGGTCACTTGCCTAAGGGGACACAATACCAGAGCTGAAATTCAGGCTCAGCTGTCAATTCACCCTCGGAGCCACCAGACCTTTCAGATTATCGATCCAGGTCTGGAAGGGACCTAAGAAGCTAGCAAGTTCAATTACCTGATTTTACATATAGGGCAACTGAGGCTAAGGCAGGATAAGTGACTTGTCCACTGTTACACAGGTAGAAGTGTCTGAGGTAGGATTGAAACCAAGTTTCTCTAAACTGCAACTCCATTTTTCTAGTGACTATCACCCTGTCACTGCTTTCCATCCCAAAAGGACAGGGAGCCAGAGCCTCCTATATGTCTTATTTATGTTGTTCAGTCATTCAATCGTGTCTAACTTTTTGTGACCCCGTATGGGAAAAATACTGGCGTGGTATGCCATTTTCTTCTCCATTGGATTGAGGCAAATAGGTTAAGTGACTTGCCCAGGGTCATACAGCTAATTAGTGTCTGAGGTTGGATGTGAATTCCTGTCACATCACCCTAACCACTGAGCTGTCTAACTGCCCCTATATATACACACACATCTCAATTAGAGTCTAAGCTCCCTGAGGTCAGGAATTACCCTTCTATTTATGTCCCAGGACTTAGCATGTTATGTTTTTCCATTCCGCTTGTTGCCACTATTCAACGAGGAAAACAAATACAGAGAAAGCATTATGCCAAGTACCAAGGAGAGGAGGGAGAACTGTTTCAGGACCACAGCCCCTCAGAACAGCGTGCAGGCCTGAGAGCTGCTCACCACTGGTCCAACTGACCCCTAGCCCCTGACAGATGTCTCTGGCTTCAGACTGGCTGGGAACCAAGCCCATGAATCACAAAGTCATCGGGATCCAGACCTCCCTCTCTTCCTTTTTCTGCCCAGAGAGGACACGGTGATGTTGTCCTGACTTCCACCAGAGGGCAGGGGAGGATAAGGGAAGATCCATGCTCTTCAGAACGACTTTGCCACATGTCATCAAACATGCTGCAACTTCCAGGGGACAAAGAAACACTTGCTTTATATGTGTCACAAACAAATCCTGAGCACCTGGGCTGAATTTTAACCCTTGGAACTGGGAAGGCAACTCAAATCAGTGAGGTTGGCTGTGTGTTAAATTATAGAGCACTTAATCTGCTAACCCTTTGCAAGAGAAAAGCCAAGTGTGAAGGGTTCGAATTATCACTTGGCAATGGCATGTTTCTCCTGACTTTGGAAATCCTCACCAATGCAATGAAGCAATATTAGAGAATCACAGACCTAGAATTTTATACTTTGTTACATATTATATACTTAGAATTACTTACCTTTGTTGCTGCATGGAACCTTAGGTGTTGTTTTATCCATCTTCTGTACTTCCTAGGGAAAAAATAAACAGAAACAATAAAGACAAAAAGACAGATATTTCTTCTTTAGGGGTAGTACTTTGACTATACCAAGAAAAAGCACAAACATTTCTTCCCAACATTTGGGGAAGGTAGATTCAAACTTACCACTATTTCTTTGCAAAAACAGTCCCTGACTCCAAGGAGCTCCCACTTTAATGGAGGTTGACAGTGTTTAACTAACTCCATACATGCAAGATCCCCATTGGATGAATGGATTGTGAGGGGGAAGCACTAGCAGTGGGGAGTGAGGACAGGGCATTCCAGAGGAACGGCTTGCTGCAGAAGGTGGGAAACAGCCAAGGAGACCACATGGAGTTGGGACTTGGAGGGTTCTGTGCCATGAACGGAGAGTAACGAGGTGAGAGCTGCTGGATCATAGATTGCACAGAGGAGGAATGTAACAGGCATCTAAGAGAAGGCAGAATGGTCCAGTCCTTATTTTTCTTGTGACAATTGGTGTGGGCTACATGTACACTAACTAGTGGTACCTGCATCCTACCACCTACAGAAAAGCAGGCTGTCCCTTATTCTTTATTTCACTTAAGCAGTATAGCGTGGAGTCTACTTTTTGGCCATAAGAGGGAGATAGGCTCAAGTCCCTAACCAATGGCTTCATCTGAGATTAGGCTAGATGGCTGCAGTTATCCCCACTGTTCACCAGGGGGTGCTTATGGGCAAGTTTTTCATGGTCAAAATAAATACAAAGAAATTTAGAGGAAGCACACTGATTAGTGAAATCAGAAAAGGTCACTTGTAGGAGATGGCTAAAGTTTGAGCTAAAGTTCAGAGGGAGTTAGGTGAGAAAGGAAAGCATCCCAGGATGGGGAGACTGACTGGACAAAGGCAGAGCAGAGGGAGATGGCCTGTTGAACATGACCAACATCACACAGCAGGGAAAGAAAGGTCCTGAGAAGAGCAGAGGCAGGGAATCCATCTGGCCAGAGAGCCCAGGGCCAAACTGAGAAGAGCTCTCCCTAAATGCCAAAGAAAGGAGAGGATGCTTTGTTCTGGAGCACACAGGGAGTGCCTGGATCATCGTGAGCAAGTGAGTATCTGAGCTAAGCTGGGGTGCTTCAGTTGGATTATTTCTCCTTCCTTTTTATCTTCACAACCGTTGTGCTCCATGTTGGTTTGAGTCATTGTAGGCTTTTATCCTCTCCAGTGACCAATGGCTCCTTCAAGAGAAAACATCTCCCTCCTCCTGGTTCCCTTAAAAGAGAGAAGCTGCCAATATGTGTGTCATTAATGAAACACTGCTGTCCATTAGCCCTTCTTGGTCAGCACTGCTCTGGAGCTGTTAAGGTTTCTTCACGTAGGCTACAGCAGAGCAGAGGGAGTTTCTGAAGGTATTTCTAAAGTGGGCAGTAGGTTCTCCACTGAATTTGTAGGAGAGGATGAGCAAGAGTCATCCAGGGTGGGGCAACATGGATGGATCGCAATCTGCATTATTGGATTCAATGGCCAAATTGATGAGACCAAAGAACAATTAGAGCTTTTGTATCGTTTGGTATCTTTTGTTACCATTTTGTTTAGACTGCTAGAACCCCCTTCGGTAAGCTTAGATAAGAGAGATTGCCTTTCTACTTTCTGGACTCAATTTTCTTGTCTACTAAATTTTAAAAAGCAGGAAAAAAATCCAAACTGCTCATTAACAATTTGCAATATGTACAACATATGGTGGGATATATCAGACAGAGAGTCAGACCTCAGAGCCAGAAAGACTCTGAGGTCAAGGCCTATCTTTGGCACATACTGGATGGGAACCCTATGTAAGTGACTTTACTTCTTAGGGCTATAGGGAACTCTCCAAGATTACATATGGTTAAACCTCTAAGGCTAATGTAAGTTGCAGAAAAGATGTCAACAAACATTTGTAGAGGGAGTTTTCTCATTCCGAATTTATCTTTTTTAATGAATTCACAAGTTCAATTCTTACCACTACCTATTTTCCGAGGTTTAATATCATAGAGATATTTACCAAGTTCTTTGACTAAATGAGGGCAAAATGCCAGAACTCTGTTGAGTAATTATGCAGGATAATTTGAGGCACACGTGTAGAGATAGTGTATATTTCAATTATTTTGGTTGCCACGCGGCAGTGTGGACTCATATTGGGTTTGATGCCCCTAGCTCTTAGGGCTTCATTAGATCAGCTTTCTAGACATATCTCCCCAATCCTGTACTTGTGCAGTTGTTTTTTGGTGCTCAAATAATCAGAGACAAAACAGAGAAATCTCCAGGAAATCCCATTAAAAAGGGTTGCCTTACTCCTAAGACAAAAAGTAAATCAATCAATCAAAGTTTACTCTATGTAACCTTAAAAAAAACAAAAACACTCAATCCTTGGTTTAGGAAATTGACACCTAGAAAGGAAATTGTGGTCCAGTAGGAAAGGTTCTGGGTTGAAGTCAGAAGATCTCAGTTCAAATCTCATTTTGACCCTCACTGTGGGTGAGTCATTTAACTTTTCTTGACCATATTTTTCATTTGTAAAAAATGAAAGCTTCTGAGGCCCTTTCTGCATCTGTTGTAAGTAGGGATTTTTGTTTGTTTGTTTGTCTTGTTTTGCATTTTGTTTTCCAGCTCTTCCCTTAAAGGTGAGAGTAGCTGATGAATTGTAAAGAAAGGTGAAATAAAGTTAACAATCCAGCAGGTGATGCTGTATTCCCAAACTAAGGACTGATACCTAATTGCTTCATTACTTGTCTGGGCAAAGTACAACTTCCAGAAATGCTCATAAGTCAAACCTACCTGTGAATACATTCATGGTATAGAAGGTGGGTTAGGAGGATGGACAATAATCGTAGAGTTCTTATGTGGAGAAAAAGGAAAGGACGGGATCTAGAGTCCAAAGACCTGAGTTCAAATTCTGATGTTGCTAAGTGACTTTGGAAAAGTCACCTAGATCCTCTAAGCTTCAGTTTCCATATCTATTAAAAAATGATCCTATTCCATTCTAAATCAGTTAGGATAACAACAGTGATGATAATGATGATGATGATGATGATGAAGATATGAATGATGACCTAATACGATACAGTCCATAGTAAGACATCTCATAAGTCTTGCTGGAAAAGAGAATCAGGAAGCAAAAAAAAAAATCTTGTCTAAGTGAAAGGCAATGCCAACATACCCAAGTGGAGAAGATGACCTGGAACAAGTCACTGAAACTTTCAGGGTCTCAGGCCTTGTTCCTGGAATGTTTTGGATGGGACCTGATTATTGGCTGACTATGATCTGTCAAGGTCACTTCTAGTGCCTAGGGCTATGATTTGGGCATTGCTCATAAACTGTTCTCTTATTTCAGTCATAGCTCTCAGATTCCTTTAGCAGTAATATAGCAAAAAGGAACGGCAGTGTGGTAGAGTGAATAGAGAGTCAGCCTCCAAGTCAAAAAGACCTGGACCCAAGAGCTCTGGTTGTGTGATCCTGGACAAGCCACTTAACTTCTCAGTGATCTAAGCAACCAAGACTAGAACTTACAGAGAAGGTGCCAGCTTGACCAGCAGGAGTTTCCTCTCCGGTGCAGTGCCCATACCACTCAAAGCACAGATCCAGTCTTTATCTTCTAAGGTACCCAGGACAGAGCTTCTTCCCTCACAGCAGGCAGAACTTCATTGTAAAGACTAAGGAGTCAGCCAGCATATGTGTGGCTGGCACCTAGGATCATTCCCTGGAAAGAAGTCACCTGACTTTATCAGATTAAAAAATTCCCATTTGGGGGACTTGATAAAAGATAGAGGCAAGTTCCCTCTATTAGACTAAGAGCTGCTGGGTTGGAATCCCAGTTTTGTCTTTTTGTCTGACTTTGGGTAAATCACTCACCCTCTCTGGGCTTCAGTTTGCTCATCTGGAAAATGGAGAAAATACTAACAAGAACTCAGAGGTTTGCTTTCAGGATCCATTGAGATAAGGTAGATAAAGCATTTTGCAAAGCTTAAAGTAATGCATAATTATTAGCTTGTTATTTTATAAATGTTAGATTGTCATCTTCTCTGGACCTCAGTTTCCTCAATTGTGAAAGGCAACAGGTTGGAAAGCAAGACCTTTAAAGGCCTTTCCAACTCTAAGTTGTGTGCTCCTATGATCAAAGTCACACCCTACATAGAATATAGCCTGTGATTGGCAGAAACAGGTTAACCGGCCAATAATTACACCTGGCTGTTTGCCGGGAGCTGGTCCTGGAGACAGATCCCTCCAGCAGCTGTTGCCTCTACCCTAAAGGGTCTTTGGCCTCCAATCTTGATTTTCCATCAAGGAGCTTTATAGGGCTCCTTCATCTCCCTTTCTTTAAATAGTCTGATTTATCCACTATGGGGGATGGTGGAAGTCTTCGGGTTGCTTTCCTAAATTGTCATCTGTGACCAAGGTCCCAGCGGCAGATGACTTGGTTTTCCATGTTTGGGCCTTGTTTTCTAAAGGGACTTGAAAGTCTCTGATTATATCATCTTGTGTTATCAGCTCAGTGCCAAGAATCCTGCCCTCAGTCCAAATTCTCCCTAAGATTAGGCCTTCTGCCTACAAGTTTCTTTCGCATAGAGACAAATGGCCACATTGTACATGACCAAATGAAACACTACGCTTTTTTAAATAAGTTTTTATTGACATCTTTTGGTTTCCCCAACACAGAGATTTCCTCTTGAATCTTCCCCTCTTCCCTTTCCCAGACAGACATCGATTGTGACAAGCAGGCAACAAACGTTGCTTATTATGTGCTACGTACCACGGAGGGTTTTTCTTTTCCTTTCAGGGATGAAAATGCAACCGCTGCTGCCGCTGTTACCATCTTTGTCCTTATTGTTTGGGGAGAAGGTCTTGAATTTAGATGCCCAAAGACAGAAGCTTGTTCCTTACATCTGCTCAGAGAACTATGCCTCTAAATTTGTCCCCTGCTTTTTGGAGAAAGAGCTCCATCCCTCAGAATTCTGCTGGGATTTCTCTAGATTTCTTTTAATATATTTCTCATCTGGGGAGCTGGCAGTGGAGAAGGCCTTCAAAGACTCCAAGTTAGAAGCAACAATCTTCCCCTTCCCCCTCTTCTGGCAGTAGGCGCCAAGATCCGACTGGGATGACAAGCTTAGACTTGCCTTGGAGAGGAAGAAGACCTAATGTCCCCAGACTTCGCCTTCCAACTGCTCTGGCTCCCATAGCTTGCTTGCTGTCTGGTTTTCTTATTGTTATAACTGCTAGCTTGATTCCTGCCAAGGCCTCGTGGCCTAAGCTGTTGGTCTTTAGACCAGAAAACCTGGAGGCCAGAAAACCCTAGACCTATTTTTCCATTATGGGAGGAAAGGATGCTTGATGAAGTTTTCTCTCCTGAGTCAGAGGTCCTTCTAAGATCTAGATCCTGTGACCCTCGTTTCTGGTTTATTTGCAGGTAGTGGAGATAGACTAAGGGAGCAGTTTGAATTCAGGGCTGTGCTCAACACCCTCAGCTCTTCTAGCTCATCTGGATATGGTGAATCCAGGGCTCGCCACACCATAGCAGTCAGAGATCTAGGATTAGAAGGTCCTTCAGATGTCCTGGAGTCCAAGCTTCTCACTTTATTGACATGGAAACAGTCCAGGTTACTTCAGTGACTTGTCCAAAGTCACATAGCCAGCAGCAGAGCTAGGGCCAGAATCTAGGGCTTTAAGTATGACTTGATGAGCCTCTGGAAGATGGGCATGTTAATTAATGTACAAATATTAAACATCTGCTGTATATTCCAGGAACTAGAAATACAAAGGGAAAAATGAGAGAGCTGCCCAAGGAGTTTACTTCTACTGATGTGGGATAAATGTGCACAACTAAATAAATAAAAATAATTGTGGGTAGGCACACCAACAACTGGTGGGGGGCAAGTAGAATGAAGAAAGGCCTCCTATAGTAACTGACATTTGAGCTGAGTCTTGAAGGGAGTTAGAATCTCCAAGTAGTGATGAGAAAGGAGGGCATCCAAGGTGGGAGGGACAGACTACGCAAAGGCATGGAAGGAGGGAAACGAAATGGCATATATTAGCAACTATAAGTAAGTGAATTTAGCTGTGATATAGATGGCAATATATTGGAGCCAGCTCAGATAGAGAGAGCTGATTGTTAAATTTTCAGCATGAGCATTTATACCTCAGAAATCCACAAAAGCTGTAAAGCATAGCTTGACCTGTTGTTTTTATTGATTGTCTAGACTTAACAAAATAGTGGAGAAAATGTTCATAATGCACATTCAACTTGAAAGTGTCTCCTGCATTTTTGGAGAGCTGGTAGTTAAACATTTACCAGCAGAATCCTGCATGCATTGAACAAGGAAAATGAAGTGAATAACACATGAATGGTCCTGAAATGACCTGGAACCGGAATGGGGCCAACCTTTCATTGTAGAAGTAATAGTGATCCCCTGCAGCTTCTTGAGCAAGGGAGTAACATCAGCAGACCTATGCTTCAAGAATCTCAGTGTAGCAGCTGGGTGGAGGATCAACGGCAGCCAGTGTGGTCAGAGACAGGAGACTGCTTGAGAGGCTCCTGAAGTAAGAGTCTGCTTGTGTTAAGAGTGGAAAGAAGAAGGATTTGAGAGAAATTTGCAGGAAAATAATCAAAGGAGGATCTGGGAATTATCAGCCCCATTTTTCTTTAATAATCAATAAACTTAATTTATTAAGTACCTACTGTGTGCCAGACACTGTGTTACGCTCTTAGGATCCAAAATGAGGCAAAAGATGTTCCTTGTCCTCCAAGAACTGACCCTTTAACAGGAAGATGTGCATCAGTAATATGAACTCTCAAATAATGTGACCTTGAAGAGGAAATCCAAAGCAGGTGGGGGCAGATTCAAATACTGATCCTCCCTGTCAAGGAGTCATCTAGCAGTGCTTTCATGAGCCTATGAAAAGTGAGCTCAGATTTCAACAAAAGAAATTGGCAAAAAAAAAAAAATAATTCTTTTATCCACCTGTGCAAGAGTTCCCTGAATGTTAAATATTAGAGGATAATAGTAGACTTGTCCCAAGACCATCTTTATCTGAACTCCTTATGAAAACTAGAAATAGAAGGAATAATTATCATTATAGTCCATCCCTAAGCCTTTATTGAGTACCTACTATGTGTCAGGCATTGTGCTAAGGGCTGGGGAAACAAAAAGAGGCAAAAATCAACAAAAACTTTGGAGCTCATGGTCTAATGGAAGAGTCAAAATGTAAATAACTATACAGAAGCAAGGAATGATGATGATGATGAAGAAGATGATGATGATGATAGGTATACAGTAAATTAAAATTCTCAAATCATTTAAACAGAGTTGACTTTTCTATATGATATCATATCACTGATTTTTGTCCTATTTCTAGGATTTATCACATTCACTGTAACCTAGACTGGGATTTTATACGCCCCCTGGTCCCTCTGTCTTCCTAGAATCTTTGTCACAGGCTGGAATTGTCCAGGGCCTGAACAGTTTTCTAACCTCAGTTCTGACCTTTGTTTCAGCTAATTGGTTACCAGAGTTCTCTTTGGGCTTCACAAAGCTCCCTCTACCTCTTTGAACCTGGGTTTCTGGAATGCTGGGTGCTCACCAGGAATGTCTCATGCCTTTGGAATGCAGCTCTTTTGACAATAGGCCAGATTCCTCAGTTTCTGAAAAACTTTACCATCAAGGGAGTTCAAAGCCTTTCTCTGGAATCCTCTCCACCCTTAACTTGATCTTTGCTGCTCTCTGCTATTAGTAAACTATAAAAAGCGAAGCCCCCTGCCCTCTCCTCCTGCTTTATTCCTGACAACCTCATGTTTCAGCTACTAGGTGGGCGAAGGGGGAAACAGTTCAGAACAGAAAAATGTGTGAAGAGATCTCTCTCTGCTCTTGATTTTGAAGCAACTCCCAACTAAAGAAATCTAACATTTATTTATACCAGGTGTCTTGCATCAAGGACAACCCCTGCCCTAATAGGGATTGACTAAATAAATCCCAAACCAAGGAAGCAGATGGGTAGATGGATTGGTCTCTATTTATTTAGGTGTGACCTGGGAGATGATTGTTTTTAACTTAGTTTCTGGAATAGGGGAAAACCCTCAAAGTGATTTTAATATGAGAGTGAAAGGGGAAAGGGAAAAAAAATCTGTTTTCCTGTCCCTGGTGGTTTCAAGATTTACTTTCGTGTTTGTGAAGTTGGTCTGGCCTGTCTGCTGGGCTTGCTCTCCCTCTCTCACTACCTCCCACCCTCACCCAACAAGTTCCTGCTGGCTGACCTTGAATTGATGTCATCATTCTAAATTTGTCAGAGCTAGCTTCCTAAACAACAGGGTGAAGTCATAACCAGGGGCTCCAGCCTGAGCTTGTCCCATCAGATCAAACAAAGAGAAGAGTAGAAAAAGGAACCCAGAAGTGTTGTCCATTTTTAAGGAAAATAGGGGAAAGAGGGAGTGGCTTTTGTCAATAATGATATCTGAGAAATGCCTTAGATCCACTGGGTTCACTCATGATTTTCAGATAAACACTGGCTTACCCCGATAGCATGTGACCCTTAAAACCGTGCCATTTGGAATACCCTGAGAAAAATTGATTATCATAGTGCTAAGGATTGTTCTGGATTAAAGTCATAGATTTAGATCTGGGAAAAACATTAAACATCAGAGCTTCATAATATTGAATATTCTTAGTTGTACCTTAGAGGCCATCTGAAAGTAGCTGTTGACACCCTAGCTAAAGTTCTACACCTGGAGGCAGACCTGCATTTAAATCCAGCCTCAGACACTTTCTAGCTGTATGATCCTAGACAAGTCACTTAACCTCTTCATGCCTCAGTTTCCTCATCTGTAAAATGGAAATAATAAAGTATATCTCTCTAGGCTATTGTGAGGATTTAGTGATATATGCAGTACTTTGCAAACCTTAAAGTGTTACACAAAATATTGAATCTGCATTTTTACAACCTATTTCTGCCCTATAGGGCCAAGTGGAACAAGTCTTATATCTCATCCTCATGAACACCCTGAAATAGCCCTTTAGTAACTCTGGGAAGCAGGGACTCCGGATATGATCATCCCCATTTAACAAATGTGGCAACTGGAACTCTATGATGATTACATAGCTACCAAGTAACTGAAAGAGAATTTGAACCCAGTTCACATGCTCTTTCAAAAGATATTTACTCTTTAAATTTGTTTCACTTTTGTCTTTGTATGCCCAAGACCTAGCACAGGGCTTGGCCCATAGGCACATGATAAATGCTTGTTTGTTGATTAGAGATAAATAGAAATGTAATCAATTTATTTGAACTTTCTCACTGAATTACTGGTCAGTACCTGGAACGGTAGCACTGGGGAAGAAGCACGATGGGACCACTGAACCCAGTGAGTACTTTCCCGAAATCAATCCATGGTATCAATACTAGCTGGGTCTCTTCGTCCTATTCAGTGCTATACCTTACACATTGGTCATTGAGTGCTGCTGTTCATGGTACCTATTATTGATAAACTAATTGTTATTGGTTTCAGTCATGTCTGAATCTTTGTGGGGTTTTCTTGGCAAAGACACCGGAGTGGTTTGCCATTTCCTTCTCCAGCTCATTTTACAGATGAGGAACTCAGTTAAATAGGTTAAATGACTTGCCTAGGATCGCACAGCTCATAAATGTCTGAGGCTGGATTTGAACTCATGAAGATGAGTCTTCCTGATCACAAATCCAACATTCTATCTACTGAGCCACCTAGATGCCCTGAAAAGGTAATAAGGCTACATTTCATACTTTGGCAATAGGTATAATTCATACACTTATGTTTCCTAAGTGCTGCTTTTAACTTGCTGAGAATTTCAAGGAAGTAGCAATATTTCAGGGGTAATATTGCACTTAAAAGCTCCAAATGTCTTGACATTTAAATTCATAAAGGAGAGTTTCACTGAATTAAAAAGAAGATATAGACACCGACATAACAAATCAGAACCATTTTATGTCTCTTTCTCTTTTGCATAAATCTAACAGAAAGAAACAAAAGGAAAATATAAAACTGAACAAACTGCTGGAGAAACCAGAGCTTCAGGTGTCATGACAACTTCTAAATGGAACTGTTAAAGAATATATGCGTTTGTAAGCAGCACATAGAATTTTTACAAAAACTTGCCCATGTATTAGGACATAGTTATATTAGAAATAAATGTAAAAATGTGAAAATAGGTGTAGGAAAAACTTTTGAAAAAGTACAAAGCTCATTTATGTCAAAACTCTATAAAATATAGAGGTATAGAAACTCTATAAAACAAAGTATAGAAAGATGTTTCAAATATCATAAAAGTATTTAAAACCTAAAACAAGTATTATATTCATTGGGGATGCACTGGCTGCTTTCTCAATAAATATGGGAGTGAAGAAAGAATGTTCTCTTTCCCTTCTGTTATTTTATATAGTCCTTAAAATGTTAGCATTAGCAATAATGCAAAAGAAAGAAATTAAAGGGATAAAGAAAGGCAAAGAGATAAAACTATCTGCTGATGGTTTGCTTTAAAAATTCTAAGGAATCAGCAAAGATAGTGATTAAACAATAACTCCAGAAAAGTTGCAGTTTACAAAGTCAGACTGAAAATTGATCATTTTTTTCCTATATAATAATAACAAAATCTAAGAGATTGAAATGTAAAGAGAAGTTCCATAAAAATATACAAAATACATAAAACATTTAGGGACCAATCAGATAACAAAAATTGCTGTATAAATTGAATTACAAAGTGCTTTTTAAATAACTTAAATATCTGGGCCATGATCATAGCTGGGCCATGCCAATATAATGAAAATGACAATACTGGGGGAGGAGCCAAGATGGCAGAGTAGAAAGATACACATATGCTAGCTCCTAACCCACAGCCCATAAAATATCTGTAAAGAAGAACGGAGCAGCAGAAGCCACAGAACAACGGAGCAGAGGAGATTTCTCTTCCAGAGAGACCTGAAAAACTGACCCGAAAGGTCCGTCATGCCCCGGACCCAGAGCAGAGCCCAGCCCTGCCTTGGCCGTATGGCACCAAGAGGAGCAGATCCGAGCAGGTTCCAGGGACAGAATGTCCAGCAACAGCACAGGTCCCTCCACCCACAGGCACCAAAGGTCAGTGAGAGGGTCTTTTCAGCTCACTGAGAGGGGAGTAAGGGGGTCCCCATAACTCAGGCCCCCTCGGGAGGCAGCAGTGGAGGTGGCAGCAGACAGGGGCTCCCAAAGCAGGCAGGAGCCTGGATCCATGGTTGAAGGTCTCCACATAAATCCCCTGAGGGAACTGAGCCCCATGTGGCAGCCCTGCCCCCACCTGAGCACCTGAACTTAAATCTCACACTGAATAACAGCTCCACCCCCGCTAAAAGCCCTGAGGCTGGGAAGCAGCATTTGAATCTCAGACCTCAAGCACTGGCTGGGCAGATCTAGAGGCGAGGTGGGTGTGGAAAGGAAACTCAGAAGTCAAGTAACTGGCTGAGAAAATGCCCAGAAAAGGGGGGAAAAAATAAGACCATAGAAGGTTACTTTCTTGGTGAACAGATATCTCCTCCCTTCCTTTCAGATGAGGAAGAACAATGCTTACCATCAGGGAAAAACATAGAAGTCAAGGCCTCTGTATCCCAAACATCCAAAATAAATATTCAATGATCTCAGGCCATGGAAGAGCTCAAAAAGGATTTTGAAAATCAAGTTAGAGAGGTGGAGGAAAAACTGGGAAGAGAAATGAGAGAGATGCAAGAAAAGTACAAAAAGCAGGTCAACACTTTGCTAAAGGAGACCCAAAAAAATGCTGAAGAAAATAACACCTTGAAAAATAGGCTAACTCAATTGGCAAAAGAAGTTCAAAAAGCCAATGAGGAGAAGAATGCTTTCAAAAGCAGAATTAGCCAAATGGAAAAGGAGGTTCAAAAGCTCACTGAAGAAAATAGTTCTTTCAAAATTAGAATGGAACAGATGGAGGCTAATGACTTTATGAGAAACCAAGAAATCACAAAACAAAACCAAAAGAATGAAAAAATGGAAGATAATGTGAAATATCTTATTGGAAAAACAACTGACCTGGAAAATAGATCCAGGAGAGACAATTTAAAAATTATGGGACTACCTGAAAGCCATGATCAAAAAAAGAGCCTAGACATCATCTTTCATGAAATTATCAAGGAAAACTGCCCTGACATTCTAAAACCAGAGGGCAAAATAAGTATTCAGGGAATCCACCGATCACCGCCTGAAAGAGATCCAAAAAGAGAAACTCCTAGGAATGTTGTGGCCAAATTCCAGAGTTCCCAGGTCAAGGAGAAAATATTGCAAGCAGCTAGAAAGAAACAATTCAAGTACTGTGGAGATGCAATCAGGATAACACAAGATCTAGCAGCTTCTACATTAAGGCATCAAAGGGTGTGGAATATCATATTCCAGAAGTCAAAGGAACTAGGACTAAAACCAAGAATCACCTACCCAGCAAAACTGAGTATAATACTTCAGGAGAAAAAAATGGTCTTTCAATGAAATAGAGGACTTTCAAGCATTCTTGATGAAAAGACCAGAGCTAAAAAGAAAATTTGACTTTCAAACACAAGAATGAAGAGAAACATGAAAAGGTAAACAGCAAAGAGAAGTCATAAGGGACTTTACTAAAGTTGAACTGTTTACATTCCTACATGGAAAGACAATATTTGTAACTCTTGAAACTTTTTAGTATCTGGGTAGTTGGTGGGATTACATACACACACACACACACACACACACACACATACACACATACACACAGAGAGAGACAAAGAACACAGAGTGAATCGAATAGGATGGGATCATATCTTAAAAAAATGAAATTAAGCAGTGAGAGAAAAATATATTGGGAGGAGAAAGAGAGAAATAGAATGGGGCAAATTATCTCTCATAAAAGAGGCAAGCAAAAGACTTTTTAGTGGAGGGAAAAAGAGGAGAGGTAAGAGAAAAACATGAAGCTTACTCTCATCACATTCAACCAAAGGAAGGAATAAAATGCACACTCATTTTTGTATGAAAACCTATCTTACAATACAGGAAAGTCGAGGAGAAGGGGATAAGCAGGGTGGAGGGGATGATGGAAGGGAGGGCAATGGGAGGAGGGAGCAATTTGAAGTCAACAGTCTTGGGGAGGGATAGGATCAAAAGAGAGAAGAGAAGCAATGGGGGGCAGGATAGGATGGAGGGAAACATAGTTAGTCTTACACAACATGACTCTTATGGAAGTCATTTGCAAAGCTACACAGATATGGTCTATATTGAATTACTTGCCATCCCAAAGGGAACGGGTGGGGAGGGAGGGAGGAAGAGAAGTTGGAACTCAAAGTTTTAGGAACAACTGTCAAGTACTGTTATTGCCACTGGGAAATAAGAAATACAGGTAAGGGGTATAGAAAGTTATCTGGCCCTACAGGACAAAAGAGAAGATGGGGACAAGGGAAGGGAGGGATGATAGAACAGAGGGCAGATTGGTGATAGGGGCAATCAGAATGTTTGGTGTTTGGGGGTGGGGGGAGGGGACAAATGGGGAGAAAATTTGGAACCCAAAATTTTGTGAAAATGAATGTTAAAAGTTAAATAAATAAATTTCAAAAAATAAATAAAATAAAATAAAATAACCCAGAATTATAAACTTGTTCTCTTTTGGCACATTGATGGTAAGGGTCTCTAGGTCTTCATAAAATTTTTCTTTGACCTCATCAGGGTTCATCATGGTGGGAGCATAGGCATTGATGATGGTGGCATGGTGTTTTCCTGCAAGTTACAATTGCATTGTCATGAGGCCATCATTCATTCCTTTTGGCAGGCATACCAGCTTGCTGACTAGATTGGTTTTGATTGCAAAACCTACACCAGCTTCTTGGCACTCCCCTTCACTCCAGAAAAAATGTGTATCCAGCTCCAACTTCAGTAAGTTGGCCTTCATTTGCTAGCCTTGTTTCACTCAAGGCTGCTCTTTAGATGGGATACCTGTTGAGTTCTCTTGCAACAAGAGCAGTTCATCTTTCAGGTCTGCTGGATTTTGTGTTGCCTATAAGTGTATGCATGTTCCATGTGCCAATCGTAAGTGGAATCATCTTTACAGATGTCTTTGTACATTTTGTGCAATTTTGTGTTTCGACTGCAGAGTGGGATTCCCTTCCTGCCTTGGTAATCAGGACAGGGTGGGTTAAACAGACAATTTTTAGGGCACCTTTTCTAGCCTCCTTCCTCACACCGGGAAGTGAGCAGTGCAATCCTTAAAAGGCTGCTCAGACACCCAGGGGGCTGCCAAGTCCCACTGCTGCTTCCAGTGAGAAATGACCCTATAGCCTGAGCCACCTGTGTACAGGGTTGTGACTACAACTCCCAGTGTATCTGCATCTGCTGCTTCATCACTTGCCTGTTGCACAGGACTTTGAGATATAATAGTAAAATGGTATGGGTGATGTCTTTTGATTCGTGCGTAAATTGGATTTAAGTAAGGCAGAGTTGTACGAAGTCATCAGCCTCACTCTCTCCTCCAGAGTCATCATAATCCAGTGGCAGAACAGAGTCAAGATGGCTGGCGATGGCTCAGGATGCAGTGGATGACCTTGGCATCTTCTGTGTCTAACCAAAATCTAAGTGCTCTACATCACCTGCTTCAGCTGTCTTAATTGCCATTGGAACAAATTGTTTTCATCCTCTCATTCCACCAGGGGAAGTCTTCACATGTTTGGGGTAGATACCCTTGTAATTCACCAATGGGTTTCAGACTCCTTGGTTACCCTCAACCTGGTTTGGCCCATCTGTTGAAACAGTTTACTGGGTTGTAGCCAGTGCACATGTTACAGTTTCTTGGAGCCACAGGTGAGAGTTGGGTGGGACAGGTGGACACCAAAGGTGGAAAGAGCCCTGAAAAGGGCTTGGCAGCCATCTCACCAAAGGTTCTGGTCCTCCCAGAACACACCCTACACCCCTACATATATGTATGTATACACATATATATATATACAAATATATATGTATATGCATATGTGTACAGACATGTGTAAATACACATACACACACACATGCACATTTATGTGTAAAAGACCAAAAGTCATTCCTGAATAGAGAATTAGTCAAAGGATGTGAACAAACACTTCTTCAAAGATGAACTGTGAATCATTAACAATCACATGAAAAAATGTACCAAATCATTAACAATAAGAAAAATGCAAATCAAAACAATCCTCAAATATTGTCTCACATCCTGAAAATTGACAAAAATAACAAAAGATGAGAATAGTTAATGTTGAAAGAAATGTAGAGAGATATGAACTTTGATGCATTGTTAATGACTCTGTGAGCCAGGACAACCAATTTGGAATGCAATTTAGAATTCTGTGACTAAATAAAGTGATTAAATGTCAATACCTTTTGACAGAGATTATACTCCAGGGAAATAACTGATAAGAAGGAGCTACTCATCTATACCAAAATATTTGTGACAGCACTTTTTGTAATAGTAAAAAACAAACAAAAAATGTAGATGCCCATTAATTGAGGAGTGGCTAAACAAATTGTGGTATATAAATCTAATGGACCTCAGCTTCTGGGATAAGAACTCACTGTTTGACAAAAATTGCTGGGAAAACTGGATAACAGTGTGGCAGAAATTAGGCATAGACCCATGCCTGACACCAAACACAAAAATAAAGTCCAAATGGGTACATGATTTAGGTATAAAGATTGATACCATGAATAAACTGGAGAAGCAAGGAATAGTGTATTTATCAGCTTTATGGAGAAGGGAAGAATTTTTTACTAAAGAAGAGATAGAAAGCATTATGAAATGCAAGATGGATAATTTTGATTACATTAAACTGAGAAGTTTTTGCACAACCAAACCCAATGCAACCAACATTCGGAGGGATGTAGTAAATTGGGAAAGAATTTTTGTGGCTAAGCTTGGGGATAAAGGCCTCATTTCTAGAATATATAGAGAACTGACTCAAATGTATAACTATACAAGTCATTCCCCAATTGATAAATAGTCAAAGGATATGAACAGGAAATTTTCAGAGGAAGAAATTAAAGATATCTATAATCATATGAAAACATGCTCTAAATCACTTTTGATTAGAGAGATGCAAATCAAAACAACTCTGAGGTACCACATCACACCTATAAGATTGGCAATCATGACAGAACAAGAAAATGATAAATGCTGGAGAGGATGTGGGAGAGTTGACACACTAATTCATTGTTGGTGGAGCTATGAGCTCATCCAACCATTCTGGAGAGCAATTTGGAACTATGCTCAAAGGGCTACAAAAATGTGCATACCCTCTGACCCAGCAATATCACTTCTAGGACTGTATCCCCAAGAGATCATAAAAATGGGAAAGGGTCCCACATGTACAAAAATATTTATAGCAGCCCTCTTTGTAGTTGCCAAAAACTGGAAATCAAGGGGATGCCCATTAATAGGGGAATGGTTGAATAAATTATAGTATATGAATATAATGGAGTACTATTGTGCCATAAGAAATGATGAACAAGAAGACTTCAGAGAGGCCTGGAAGGACATATATGATCTGATGCTGAGTGAAAGGAGCAGAACCAGGAGAACTTTGTGCACAGCAACGACCACAGTGTGCGAGAGTTTTTTCTGGTAGACTTGGAATTTTGTAATAAGGCAAGAACTTATTAAAAAAAAAAAATCCCAATGGTGGTTTCCTAAGGCAAAACGCCTTCCACACTCAGAGAAAGAAATGTGGAAGTCATTCACAGAATGTAGCAGATCATGTTTGTGTGTGTGTTTGTGTTTTTGTGTATCATGTTTTGTTTTGTTATATGATTTCTTCCATTTATTTTAGTTCGACTACATAGCATGACTACAGTGAAAATGTACTCAATAGGAAAGTATATGTAGAACCTATACAGAATTATATGTTGTCGTGGGGAGGGAGGGGGGTAGTGGGGGGCAGGTGTGGGGGGGATAAAATCTTAATTTTATGGCAGTGATTGTAAAACATTAAAAAATAATAATAAAATAAAATTTAAAAAAATGAAATTAAATTAAAAAAACAAATCTAATGGAACATTACTGTGCTATAAGAAATAAATCTGATGGATACAGAAAAGCATGAAAATATTTACATGATCTGATGCAGAATGAAGTCAGAAGAGCCTAGAAAATGACATACACAGTGAATACAATGATGTAAATGGAAAGATCCATAAAAGAAAATGTTGCAAAACTACAAAGAGTAAGTATGGCCACTAAGAAAAAGATATGGGAAGACCATTCCTCCCCCCATCACACATATACACATACTGTTGCAGAGATGGTAGGGTCCATAAATGTGGTACTTTATATGCATTTTCAGATTTTTTTTTCAACATATTGAGTAGTTTTGCTCATTTTGATCTCATCTTTCTCTTTTTCATTTTTTCTTTAAAATGTGATTTGTTGGATGGAATGGCTAGAGGGGAGGGAGAGGGGAAGAAGAATTAGAGAAATTTCTGGTGATGCAAAAAAAATAAAAGATTACAATGATATTTTATTTTAAAAAGGTGATTGTTCCAAAATTACCACGAACGAACATGGCCTTAAAGAAATGTGAAGACATCCCATTTCACTGCTTTGCAAAGGTATGGGGGTATGGAACATTGCACATATTTTGAGATTTTTGTGTCTTGATAGCGTTTTGCCAACCTTTTTTTTGTTCCTTTCTTTTTTCTTTAAAATATATTTGTTATAAAAGATGGCTCTCAAAGTGAGGGGAGGAATATTTCAAAATTTCTGGTGATGTGAAAAAAATATATCATTAAAATCTATTTTAAAATTTCTTATTATGGAAAATTAAGTCATAGAAAAAGCAACAAAACCCCTCAGACAGAATGCTGAACTAGGCATCAGAAGACCTACATTCAAACCTTGCCATTCAGTATGTGACCCTGAGCAAACACTTCACTCCCCTGAATCTAAGTTTCCCTCTCTGTAAAATGAGGGGTTTTGACTGGATGATGTCTGACATCCTTGCCATCTCTAAATTATGGATTTTGTGATTCTCTAAGTGATTCATCACATTCTCTCATGAATTGTGGCTCAGGAGAAGAAAGTGGGATTGGTGACCTTGCATAGCCCTCCCTCACTCAAATCAAAGTCAACTGACCTCATCTTGATGTCCTCTTTGAGAATGAAGGACAAACACAACAACAACATGAATTGTAGTCCCTATGGGCACCTGCTTTACATGCTCTTTCTGCCCTGGCAGTGGTCCTATTCAAACAATGGAAGCCAAAGGCCTTAACTTGTTATGTCAGTTTGCCTAAGGTCGTTTTACCAACGCAAGTAATGACCAACAGAAATCATTATATGGCACAAGAATAGTGGTAGCTACCAGCACCAAATCCAACATCGACATGGGAGAGAAGGGATGATCTTCTTGTACCCAGGCTTGTTAACAAATTCTTTGTATCTGATTCTACTCTGATTTCATCAGATTGGGGAGTGCCCAGGGAAGAAGCTCCCCTCCAGCATCCACAAGGACGATTGGCAATTCATCTGTAACTTGGTTCTATAGCAACATAGGTTTAGAGCTGAAAAGAGACCTTCAGGCTACCCCAAGCCATTTTACAAATAAGGAAACTGAGGCCCAGTTAGGTCAAGTGACTTCCTCAGTGTCCCACAGCTAATGTGATTCTGTGATTCCAGTCTTAGACAATTCCTCCACAGTCTCCCCTTCCCTCATCCTTTATCCAATGAAGAAAAAGATACTAGAAATTAAAGCAGGCCCTGTAACATTTCTTTGGGGTCCACTCCTTGGTTTTCATTGAGGTTCATCTGGATTCCTTTTACTGGAGAGCCAACAGGCCAATGCTGTCCATCCAGTCTCTATTAAGCTCCTATAGTATGCCAGATGCCATGCTAGGCACTAGATATGCAAAATGAAAGATTGTTTGCCCTCAGGGAGCTTATCTTCTTTTGAGAGAAAGGGTCCTGGACCCAGAGAAATAAATACGAAACACTTCAAAATAACTTTTGGGAGAGAGAGGACATTAACAATAGGCAGGGTCAGGAAGAGGCCAGTCTAGAACTGACTTGGATGGAGACTTGAAAGGAGACAAGTTTGGAGGGACAAAGGTCAAAACAGAGAATGGGTGAGATGGAGCAAGGTAGGGTATGCAAGGCCATGCAAGTTGGAGATGGCATGCCTTGTGTAGAGAACAGCAAGGAGACCTTTGCTTTGACTATCCTTCTTGACTCTGCCTGTCCGAAACCTCTCCTGTTTTAGCATGCTATGGTTAGATCAAACTGTTCCTCATTCCCCCACCTTCCTACCTTTGCCCAGTCTGCCCCGGCTTCCTGGAATGCCCTCCTTCTTCACCTTTTCCTTTTAGAATCCCTAGTTTCCTTCTGGGTTCAGCTCAGCTCCCTACCCTGTCTTGAAATTTTCACCTGTTTCCTCCAAGTACTAAGGTCTTTCTATCCCAATCTCCAATTACCTTGAATTTATTTTGTGTATATACAAGGCTTCCCATTGGATGTAAGCACCTGGAGGACAGGGATGATTTAATTTTTATTTTTGTATCCCCTGGCATAATCCTTGCCAAATGATGGGCACTTAGATGTGTTTTCATTGATTGATAGTGGCAAAATGAGGAGACTTATGAGTCCTTCTCTAAAGCTGTTTCCTGCAGACAAATATGTTCATATTTTGTCCTAACTCCTCAGTGTAAGCTGTGTACTCTCAGAACAGAAGAAAACCAACTCCTTGAGGGCAGGGATTATCTGGGGTTTGTCTTTCCATTACCAGCCTGGGCTTTTAGAACACAGTAAGGGGTTTGTTTCTCAGTGCTTGCAGCCTGCCTGAGCTTGAGCTCTGATATTCATTCCTGCGTGTGCTCCTAGATTTCCTATTCTGGTCTTCCTGGGAAAATTGCCTCTGTCCCATGTTGACCAAATGCACAGTTATCTGTTGGTTCCACAAACCAGACCCAAGGATCCTGATCCTGGCCCCTCCATTGTGCCATGATTTGCTGCCAGAAAGAGAGTGCTTTAAAAATCTTTCAATAACTCTGGCATCTCCGGGCAGTATAGGGAATGTGACCTATCTCAATACCTTCTAGGACAAGATCATTTTGAAGAGGGAAAAGAGGGTGGGGAAGAAAAATGATCAGTTTGTCAATTCAGAAAAACTATTAAAGCTGATTTGGAATGGGCTGTTTGAGTATTCTACCTATTGCCCCAATTCTCTCAAGCAAAGGGATCTTACTATGGCAGAATACTCTATAATTCAACTAATCAAGCAAACAAGCACTTAGAAGTGCCTGCTGTGTGCTGGGTACTTTATCCAAATTCACAAATGAAACAGTAACTGCCCTCACAGAGCTTATATTCCAACTGGGTAATTCTCCATCAGGAAGATGTTGGAGGAAATTGGGGGAGAGGGAAGTAGCTATGACTTGTGTCAATTTGTTCCAAGAGATGCCCATTGACCACCCCTCACTCCAATTTCCCAGTTTCCTTGAGATGAGAGGCAGGACACTGCAGCGGGAAGAACATTGGGCCCAGACTTAGATGGCCTGAGTTCAAGCCCTGGCTCTGAAGCTCTTTAACTGTGAGAATTCCAAGAAGTCACTTTCATTGTGTCTCAGAACCTCAGTTTCCTCCTCTGTAAAATGGGGGGACAGGATGAGATGAGACGATTCTATGATTCCTTCCAACTTTAGGGTGGGATTCTATGCATTTATGGGAAAGTCACTTCATCTCCCCAAGCTTCAGGACCCCCCCACTGTAAAATAAAGTGATTAGATGACATGATTCTGTGACTCCCTCCCAGTTCTAAATCTCTGATCCCGTGTGACTGATTATTTTTATTTTCTTAGCTGTAGAAGGAGGATTTGTGATTCAATGGTCTCTGAGGTCCCTCCTCCAGCTCTACATTTATCATCTACTTAGACCCATGGGCATTACTTTTTGACAGCTATATGACACAGTGCATAAAACACAGGGCCTAGAGTCAGGAGGACCTGAGTTCAAATCTGACCTTAGGCACTAGATATGTCTGAGTCACTTAAGCAAGTCATTTAACCCTGTTTACCTCAGTTTCCTCATCTGACAAATTATCTGGAGAAGGAAATGGCAAACTGTTTCAGAATCTTTGCCAAGAAAACCCCAAATGACTTAATGGAAAGTCAGACATGATTGAAAAATGACTGAAAAACACCTTCTCTTTACCTCTCTGAGAACTCAATTTCCTCATCTGAGAATTGGGGATGCAATTCCATTCATTAAACTTTTATTCTAAACCTACCTTCAATGCTTGCCTCCTCGAAGGGTGTGGGGAAGCTGAAATGAGATCATGCATTTAAAAACAAGATAAAAGAATCTGCACATGCTCAAGTCCTAGAAATGTCTGCTCTCATCATTGTCCTAAGGTAAAGTTGTCTGGCTCCAAAGATGATGTATGTTGAAAGAGCCCACACAATTTTCCCTCTTTTCCTCCCCCCGGCCTCAGGAGACATTAATGCAAAGATGCCAAAAGAGGAAAAAAACATGACTTATCTTTTGAAACCAATAATAAAAGCCAACAAGAGCAAAACACGCCTTTTGAGAAACCTTATCCAAATTAAAATACTGGCCGGATATTAAAATGCGAGAAACGGCTCCTGCTAATAGAAAGATGCTTCCAAAGGGGACATTGACATCTTTGATCAAAGGAACTGCAAGGATATTAAGCCTTTGTGAATCATCCCTAGAAGATGCTGATCTGCAGATAGCTGGGGAATGGGGCTGGACTCACAGAAATCATAGATTGGTAGGGGAAGATGAATCGGGAAGCAGGGAGGGACTATGAAATAGGACTCAAAGACCAGTTTCCTTTAAGAAAAGGAAAATAATTTATGTTAAAGAGGCAGAAAAACATCTGATCTCATAGCTGGTGGAAAAGTAGGGTGGGAAGGTGAGGGCATTCACGTAGCATTAACCACCTTGGAAAAGGAGAATTTTAGCAAGTTAATTCTGGTCATTTTGATGGAAGGAGCTGGGCCTGACAGGGAAACAGGGCAGGTGTGATTGATGAGAGTCAGGGACCTGGATGACAGGCGGCTCTATGGTGTGAATTAGGAAGAAGGGATGTCATTTTTCAAATTCTTTACTTCCTCTTAAAGGCATTGAGTTAATTTTTCTTCCCCTATTCTCTGGGGAACAAGGCTACAGTCTGATTGATGAACATTTACAAACATCCATGCCAGCATCTGACAGTGCCAGTTGGGAGGGGGGAAAACCCACAGTAATGTCACTAAAGCTTTCATTTCCTCAAATGTGATGCAGGAAATTGAGGGCATTTATGAAGTTTTGCTGAAAAGTACTCTTGAATAGAAAGTAACTCAGCAGTCAGATGGTGTGTGTCTGTGTGTGTGTGTGTGTGTGTGTGTGTGTTTTAAGCCTGTAAAATTTACAGAATCATTACTAAAGCTGACTTTAAAGAGGCCACAGTGAACTGCCAGTTGAAACTTAGTATTCTGGTAACTATGAAATCCATTTTTCTCCTTCAAAGGTAAGAAGAACAACATTCTAGGGTCTTGTGAATTCAAATACTCCCAGCCCAGCTGCTGCTTATGTTACCTAGGCAGACTGAAATTCAGCATTTCCCTGGAAACCCTGGACAAGATGATAAAACAACTCCAAGCCCAAGCTATCCCTGCTGTTACTTTCTTGTAATGTTATCCTTGGTTACTGAGGAAACACGCAGCCCCCATGCTGACCCAGACTGGCAGGGGGTGGGAGGAGCAAAGGGGAATGGACAATGCTGGGAGTCTTGTCTGGAAAGAGCAGAGGCTGGGAGATGACGTGCCCTGAGTCTGAATCTTGGTTCTCCTTCTTCCTCTGAGACCTTGAGTCTCAGAGTGATGAGTGAACACATCCAACATCTTTGATTTTATCAATGGAACACAAGTGTGGGTTACAGTCCTGCTAAACCTTAGCTGATGAATTGTAAGAGTTTTCTGAGTTTCCCAGACATGAAAAAGCCCAGCCCAAGGTCACACAACTGTTGTCCTCATGACTCCAAAATCAGTTTGTATTCCCTGTTATTTAGACAATAAAACTCTGGGTCACTTTTTTAAAATTGGGAATACCGGAGAGTTAAACTTTAGACTGATATGTCAAGCCTATTAAGGTGAAATTTAGTGAGAATGAATGCCAAGTTTGCATTTGGTATCAAAATATCAGGACAGAATAGGGAGCCTCTGAATCGAGAGCATCCCACCTGCAAGAATACCTGAGCTTCTCAGTGATTTGCTAAGTGAATCATCATCAGCCTGAATGACCAAACAGCACTGAGAGAAGACGAGACATCAGAATGAAGAAGGTGACAGTCTTGCTGTGCTGTTCTCTTTGCTGGTCAGGAAGCGCCTAGAATATAGAGTTTGGGAATGGGTGAGACAGGTAAGGAAAGACAATGTTCAAATCAAGAGTGCATGGGGCAGGGGTGGCAAACAGAAAGAAGCAAGGACGTCATGCCCATGCCATTGACAACCCCTTGAAGGAACAGGGGATTTTTAGACTGAAGGAGAGAAGGCTTAGGAGTGGGGCAGAGACAGGATCTGCCTTCTAGTATCTCAAGGATTGTTATGTAGAGAGATGGCTACAGAGGACAAACCTGGGAGAGGGCAGACCTGGGAGACGTTCAGAAGCTACAGAGAAGTAAACTGGAGCTTAATATTAGGGGAAAAGTTTCCAACAATGAGAGTCATCCATGCTTGGAGTGAGTTAACTGTAAAAGTGATGAGCTCTCCATCACTGGATATTTTCAAAGTGAGACTGGGATGTTATAGTGGTGATTTCTGTTTAGGGGCCACCCTGTAAACACTGACACATTGTAGCTCTCTCTAGACCTGTTTTCTCATCTTTAAAATGGGCACGTTTTGGTAGAGGATCTGTATAATCCCTTCCAGTTCTACACCCTATGAGCCTGTGACCCACCCATGGGTGATGAATTGAGAGATGGCAAAACATCAAAGAAAACTGAAACTTTCAAGAAGAGAATCCTCTTGAAAAACCCTCAGATCTTTCTTTAGAGTCTAAAGGAAGAGAAACCTTCTTTTACAGTAACAAGAAAACAAGTCAAAGATGTGGGCATTCACTTAACAAGACATTCAAGAGACATTCAAGCTGATTTTGATAGAAATCAAGAAAGAACAAGGAAGGGGATCTCAGTTCATATCTTTGTGTCATTTTATTTTTAAATTCCCTAACTATGATTTATTTTGTGTGTTCTCCCAGGAAAAAAACTCTCTCTACCAATGGAAGGTGGCACCATCAAGAACTAAGTCTCTGAAACTTGCCTGGAGCATTAAGAGGTGAAGCCACTAGCACAGTGTCATGCAGCCAGGATGGGTTGGAGGTAAGATTTGAATTTAGGTTTTTACTCTTACAGCTCCACACCCATGACCCCATATTGCTTCTTCCATGGTTAGATTAAGAAAGTACAGTAAAAGTGTCAATACTTCATAAGCTAATTTAAAGAGTTAATTCAACAAAATGTTGATCAATTATATTGTAGAATTTGATACCCATGACTCCACTTATATGGAAAAATGGGCAAAAATAATTATGACTAAGAAGACCAGGGCAAGAGATGAGTGAAGTGAGCTGTCAAAATAATGCCATAAAGCATAGATTGTAAAGACATCCTGGTGCAGTAAAATAAAATCAAATAAAGAAATCCATCAATAGAACACAAGAGAGGACCCAGAAACATAATCCAATACTCCCTGAAACCCACACACCAGAAACATTGGAAAGAGGAGACCACTATTCAATAAAAAATGCTGGGAAAAAATTGTATAACTGAGTGGCAAAAAAATGGGTACAGATCTCTCCCTCACATTACATACTGCAATAAACTTCTACACACGCTATGTGATTGAAATATAAAATGAATAAATAAATGAGATAAAAAGGACTAACATTTATATCAGCTATGGAGGGACCTGTTGGTCAATAAAGCAAATGGAAGAAATAATTGGAGACCATCGATGGGCTTGAAGATAAAAGAATTCTGTAGACTCAGTGCAATTTCTCTGCATGGGGAGAGAGTGCCTGAGATCCAGCTTCAGATACCTGCCTTGTCACTCAATGCCTATGTTCCAGGTGAAGACAGTGCAGCACAGTGGAAAGGGAGTTGGACTTGGAGATTAAGGTAGCAGCTTCGATTCTTCCCCCCACCCCCCCCCCCACTCATTCTATCTGGTGTGACCTTGACTAAAAGCTTTACCGAGAAGGGGGATTTGCTTTGTTCTGCTCGGGGAGGGAAAGGGAAACTAGGAGCTATGGCAGTGGTGCTGGGAATGAGTGGAGAGGTGGGCAGAGGGTCAGTTAGGTGGCTGGTGGATGCAGCAGCTGTTCCTGGAGTTAGAGAGATTCAATGTCCTGAGTTCAAACCCAGCCTCAGACACTTACTAGCTGTGTGACCCTGGGCAAATCACTTCACCCTGTTTAGTTCAGTTTCCTCATCTGTAAAATGAACTGGAGAAGGAAATGGCAAACCACTCTAGTATCTTTGCCAAGAAAATCCCAAATGACATCACAGAAAAGTGGGACACTCCTGAAATGACTCAAAAACCACCACCACCATCACAAGATTGAGGGCAGCTGTGGAAAGGCTGGTTTAGGCTCTGTGTCTTGATGAACTTCCTAACAAAGAGAACCACCCCAAGTGGAATGGGCTGCCTGACAAAGCAGTGAGTTCTCCCACACTCGAGTTATCCAAGTAGGCATTAGGTGATGGCCATTTATTGGAGACATGGTAAGGGGGTTTCTTGGTCAGCTGTGGATCAAATCAGATGCTTGTGAGGTTCTGTCCTGCTCTTAGGGTCCATAATTGTGTGATATATCATCCCAAATAGGACTGGTCAGCACAAGTCATTTCTAGGACCTACAGCTGCCTGGGAAATACCCCATGCTGTCCTCCAGGCTTTGTTTGCCAGCCAGAAGAGGCACATGGCCTCACAAGCCAGAGCATCTGGGCTCACATTCTACCCCTGGTGCTCACAGTGTGATCTTGGGCAAATTATTGGACCTCCACGGGTTTCAGTTTTTTCATCTGTAAAATGGCAAGGTTGGCCTGGAGGACCTTTGAAGTCCCTCCCAGAGTGAGATCCTTCCTCTGCACTCTGTCCCACCTCTATTCTCCACACCCTCAAAGGTAGGTATTTGAGCAACCAGAGACATCTGAAGGCTTCTCAGCATCTCTCTAAGTAGGATCACCAGACTATAGAGTCGTTGCTCAAAGGGACATCAGTCCAACTCATAGATAAGAACGCTAATTAAGCTCCTTGGTCAGGGTCACACAGACCTTGCCAGCCCTGGTAGAGTTAGAATTCCAACCTGTCTTCTGACTCTTAATCCAGTGTTCTTTCCCCAGACCACAGATGCTGAATAATTAACCTTGGATGGGTCTCAGTGGACTCCAAGAGCCTCTGCTTGAGGACAAGTGAAGGGAAAGCACAAAGCAATGCCCCTCTGTCTGACCAGGACCAGAGCTGAGCAGGGGCTCGAGACAGAAGCTGCTGAAATCATGACCAAGGACCAAGCAGGGCTGGGCTGGCCGTGCATGGCCTTCATGCAGAAATGACCTGAGCAGATCTAGAAGGCAAAATCCCAGTAGGGAGCTGGAGAATGGAATGCGGGAGGAGGTAGGAAAGCCTCCCTGTTCAGGGGCAATCACATCCAGCTGGTACGCACCAGCACCTGGGGCAGCCTCTCCTGTGGGCAGCACCCAGTTCCATCCAGTTATGTCTCCTCCATCTCAGCAGGCCTAGACCCCATTACCCATGACATGGAGGAGGGTGTTTTTGACTGCAAACCAAGGTGCAAACCACAGAACTGAGATCATCCCATTCAGTCTTAGACTTCAGGCTGGGAAGGACTTCAGGGGTTCTTGCTGAAAGACCAGCAAAGCAAACCATTTGAGAAAAGGTTCAAACCCAGGTCTTCCTGACTCTAAGCCCAGAATATTCTCTACTCTACCACACTTCCTCCTTGCAGATCTCTTAATGTCTCTGAGACTCAGTTTCCGTATTTGTCAATTGGGATAATACCATATTGTTCCAGACATAGGTTTCCTCTAAAGATAAACTACCTCCCCCTAAACTTTGCACAATGCCTGATATATGGTGGGTATTTAATGAATTCTGCTGATTAAGATCTTTTAGAAAGGGAAAATCAGATAAAAGTGGGCACTGGGGAAAAAAACCCCACCCATTGCCAGCTGCTCTCAAGTCCAGGATGGGGAGAAAACACTCAACTCCTCTCTAGGCCCCTAGGGTAAAAAAGTTCTATTTTAAAAGGTGGGTTGGTGTTCATCAGAGGCAGCCTAGTATAGTGGTGAGAGTAGAAACAGATTCTGGAATATTGGGGTTCAAATCTTCCCTTAGACATTCTTTAGCTGTGTGGGAAGATTACTCAATCCTGAGTGAACCTCAGCTTGCTCATCTGTAAGATGGGTATACTATCTCACAGGATTAATGAGGAATAAATGAGACAATACCCTAAAGTGCTTAATGTGCTGCTGTTGTCGTGAAGAGGAAGTCAGTATGAGGTATGGATAGCAAGCTAATCTCCGAGTCAGAAAGACAGGCTCTGACAAATACTCAGTGACCCTGGACAAGGCACACCCCTGAGTACTCCCAGATACCTCGCCAAGATCCTAAGTCTCAGGGACAGTATTAGCCTACACCAGTGAAGGGAGTTTCCTCCCTGGGAGTTCCCTATCCCAAACCAATGCCCATATTTCTTAGTTCTGAACTGTATGAGCTACCTTTTATGGTAATTATGTCTCATTCTCTTGAAAGCCAAATAATGGAGTTGTTTGGTGGCAGACAGAATTAGGAGGGGACCAGGAAGTGGGATCCCATCCCTTAACTCCAACTAAGGATGGCGAGCAAGCTTTGTATCTCAGACTCAGCATCATGTCATTGGTGACACTTGGACACCTTCATGGAGCTGGAAAGTTTACAGAGCATCCCACCCCTCAATAACACTGTGGCATAGGTGGAAAAAGTATTATCTCCATTTTAAAAATTAAGAATCTGAGGCCCAGAGAGTTTCTGTGACTAAGCCATAAATCACACAAGTGTGGGGGGGGGGGGGGTAGAATTCCAACCTAAGTCTCCTGACTTCAAATCCAGAGGTGTTTCCTCTATACCAGACCATCTCCACACCAGGGGCAGTCCTCCCCCTCCTCTGGCTCTGGTTCTGTCTCATTTCATAATCTTCCCTCCTCTTCCCCCATTTCCCTCTGTCCCTGGTACAGGGAAAGGAATTAGGGGGCTTGACTGAAAAGCAACCAAATTCTCATGAGCTGAGATCATGACAGCCAAGTTATCCTGTGATCCCAATAATGCATTGGTACGCCATTAACAAACGAAAAGATTCTTTGTATAGTGATGCCAGATTTTGATGAAAATATTTGTACTGCAAAATGGAGGATAGATTTGAAGGTAAAACACTTGTTCGGGGCCTTTTTTGGACCAGATGCTACATACAAATATAATAGTCCCTTCCCTTAGGAAACTTACATTATAGTTGGAGAGGGCAGCCCAATTCTAGAGGCCTAACATTGTGCCACATGCTACCCAGTCTCCTGGCAAAGTAATTGGCCTCAGGATATTAAAGAAGACATGTATTTTAGATGGGGCCAGTTGTGGGGCTCTGTCCTGTTTGATTGGGGGTCTTTGTTATATAGAGTTCCACATATGATGGACAGGGACCCATGTGTAGAGAGGGCTGTTGGTGAGCAGCTCAAAGGGAGGCAGAAGTGACATCTCTAGCCTCTTCTCCCCATACCCTTCTCCAAGGGAGACTTCAGAAAGTGGAAGTTGGGTCCAGAGGCCACCATTCTACTTTCCTCAGAAAGAGAGTATATTGGGCTAGAACAACATCTAACTGTTCTCTTAAGTATTCTTAATCTAGGACATATGATCAAATTCAAGCTAACTCCTGATCACTTGGTCATTGTTAGGGGGAAGCAGGTCCCCACATTTTGCATCCAAGGCTTGGCTCCTTTCCCACCAGATACTGGTTCCACAATGAACATATAAAACAAATTACCAAGAAATTCATGTATCCAAATCACAGAAAAATGGAAATAAGAGAAATACATAAGAAAATATATAATAGATAATGCAGAGAGAAGGAGCTCTCCCATTGGAAGAAACCAAGAGAGAGAGAGTCAGAGACCTCACTCAAGGGGAAAGCTCCCTGAAGTTTCTAGTGAAACAAGCTGGGGATAGGAACATGGTAGAGACTGCCAGATCTTCTCATGTCTCCCCAGAGTTTCTTTTTTTCCACATCCTGAAAGGATTGGTTTCTGCCATCTTTCTTCTGAGCACTGGAAACCAGAAGAGCCCCAAATGACTCCATTCTGAAGAGGATTCAAGAAGGCTGGAGGTCTCCCACTGTCACCAACTCTGCCCTGCCTTTCACACAGGACATTCAACGCCACTAATGAGGAGAGAGTGTCATACCATTGGGCTTTGGGCAAGGGTTACAGTTATACATTTTTGTTAATTAAAAAAATAAAAATAGAAAGATGAATGAATGAAAAAAGCATGTGGCAGACACTATACTGACTGCTGGTCATACCACCATAAGCAAACTAGTCCCTGCCCTAAATAAGGTGACATTTGAATAGAGGAGATATTTGAATAGAAAGATTCAAATTCAAAATTTGAATCCTTCTAACAAAGAGTTTAAAAATAGCCTGTGAACCTAGTTTTGAAATGTTTGAGAAGAGTGTGTGGTGGCCTTGGTTGGGGGCAAGCCAAAACAAAGGCTTACCTGCTAAGACCAATACCATGGGCAGAGTCCAACTTCTGATGGGAGTGAGCAGGAGGAAGACTGGAGTGGAGAAAATACGGGTTAGCAATGGCTGGAAAGCCCTTTAAAAAGCTTCAAACTCGATTATCCACATCAGAGAGTGTTACTAGAAGGACCAGTAAAGGGGCAGAACATCTGTTGGTGTTTCTATAGTGACCTCCTTTCTAAGAAGATCAGAGAGAGCCACAGGAATTACCTCTTTGACCTTGACAACATTCCAAAGACAAACTCACCATCATGGCCATTTCACAGATGAGTAAACAGGGGAAGGCAAGTTGTCCATTTCCCAGTGTTACTGTGGATGTGATAGCATTCTTGAAAGACAAAAGAGAATCAAGCTGAGAAAATATTCAAGATTCAGAAGAGACGACCAACACTTGCTGAAAGAGCTTCCTGCCCTTAGTCTGAGCAAATATTGATTCTGATTTAAATGGCCAAAGCAGAAATCGGATTTTTATTTTAATATGTTGCCATGTGACCCATGATAAGAAAGATTTCAGCTCCCATAGATAACATGGCAGTTCAAAGGAGAAAATATACATAAAGTGTTTTATGAATCCTAAAGCATCCTCCTCATCATTATCATGATATCACTTACCATTTTTATTATTATTATCTGAACAGGAAGACCACCGAATAATCTTAGAACTTAAAACAACTTACCTTTTATGTTGCTGCCACAAAGCTCTTCTTGAGCAAGAGATCAGGGCCAGAATGACTTCTAGGCTGCAGTAGATGCAAATTGCCTGTTTCAGGACCACTTACGGGGATTGAGTAAACTAGTGAATGATTGACTCAAGGAAATATTTCTTGAGGATGGCCTTTTTCAGATGAAGGGAGAATCTTTGTTCATTTTTTAAAAGCTTTTCTTATAAATATTAGAAACTCTAGAAGAAAATAAAATTTAATATGGACAAATGTCAAGGCTTATGCTTGAATTCAAAAAATCAATCTCCCAAGTATGTGAGGAGGGAGTCAGCTAGGAAGTCACTTCTCTGGGGGAAAAAAAAGAGGGAATTACAGTGAGCTACAAGCTCATTATTAATCCGGTCTTATGTGGCAATAAAGAAATGTATGGGACCACAGGGTAGTAGTCCCTCTGTCTTCTGCCATGAACAGAGAACATCTAGAGCATTGTGTTCATCTCTGAGTGTCCCATTTGGGGGGAACTTGATAAACTAGAGAGGATCCAACTGACAAAAATCAAGAAGCAAATTGTCCTGAGTTCATGTCATAATACTGGGGGATCGGTTGAAGAAAGTGGGGAAGCTTTTCTTGAAAAAAGGAAGATCTAGAGTAGGGTAAAGGTATCCAAAAGGTATTCAGCTCTTCTGCTGTCTGACCACTCTGAGCCTCAATTTTCTTCTCTGTAATACAAGGTGTCTGATGTTTGAGGTCTTTTCAAACTCTCAGTCTCTGATGCCACAGTCTGACATCTTCCTCACAAGCAACGGGTACACCTTGTTGGCCATGGTCACTGACGATGTGTTTTGTTTAGACAAGACATGATGAGTGTCAGCTCATAGACTACTGGCCTAGAGTCAGGAAGGCTCACCTTCTTGAGTTCAAACCTGACCTCAAACACTTAATAGCTGTGTGACCCTTAGCAAGTCACTTAACCCTGTTTGCCTCAGCTTCCTCATCTGTCAAATGAGCTGGAAAAGGAAATGGCAAACCACTTCAGTGTCTTTGACAAGACAATCCCAAATGGGGTCATGAAGAGTAGACCACGACTGAATATGACTGGACAACAATCAATACTGAGGGTAAATAGGAGCTACCTGTATTATGAGTGTTACTTGCATGGAAGGAAATTGCCATACTGCATTCAGCATTGGAGTTGGAGTCACGAAGACTCAGGTTCAGATCCCTCCTCAGACACTTATGAGGTGTGTGATCTTAAGCACTGCACAACCTCTCTGGGTCCTCATTTCTCATTTTTAAAAGGAAGACAACAATGGTGCCTACACCACAGGACTGTTGCGAGACTGGAACAAAATCATGTCTCTGAGCCAGCCTTCGAGTCACATACTATCGATGACTCAGAATAAAGAGCTGACCACGAAGGGCTATGCGGTTCACACGCTTGCTTTTGCAAGCCATTGCACATCCACCTTTCAGCAGGTGGACTTGGGGCTTCCTAATGAAGCTGAAATAACCAACATGCTGGGAAGGTTGCTGGGGTCAGGGAAGAACCACTCACTCCCAACATAGCTCATCCCAAGGAGACACCAGCAGGCAGGAGGCTTGAGTAGTCAAAGTGGAGTCAAGCCCAGCCCTGATCAATGGCATGGTGGCAAAGAGCTTCTTCTTGACTCCCTGTTGTGAGTCCTAAGGTGATTCTGTAAGGCACAAATCCAGCACAAGAGTGCTACAGAGGTCAACTTGAAGGCAATGCTCCAGCCCCTCCTCTCTCCAAAGAGACACATACCACACAATACCCACAAACATACTACACAAACATCTGCCCATGCTTATAAACTACACATACATTCACACATTTATATTCACAAAAACACATAAACACAATGGACACTATGCATTTATACCCATATGCACATAAACATACCATACACATGCACATATTGTGCATATATATCTTTATATACACAGATACACACACACACACACACACACATACACACACTGCTCTGAGCACAAAATCATCCTGGGAAATCGAACTCCAGTTCAGCCAAAGGGCTTTGGCTCTGAAATGGGATACTCAGCACTACAGAGGGAAAGAGCAGATGCCTCATTAGAAAGAGGAAGGGGGCAGGTGGAGAGGGTCAAGGAAGTCATCCCAGACTGAAGGACTCCATTCAAACTCTCCAGAGCCTTCCCTGTCTGGGCATTGCACCTGTTTGCTGTAGGGGCAAACAGGAATACTGTGACTACAAGGAGATAGGGTCTGCAAAACCCTCCACCAAACGTTATTGATGATGTCAGCTTTCCACAGTCATCATTATTCCCTCCTTCCTTTCCTGCTTCTCCCACCCTGCTGTGTTCTAGACCCTTCCCCCAGCATTCCCTAGAGGGTTAGCAGCCCCATGAAATGCAAAGGGAATCTTTTAAAACATATAAAGAATCCTCCTTTCCCCCCAGGGATTCCATGCTTCACCCAAACTGTGGGAAGCCGGAAATGCTTGGTATAGTCCTGATGACTTACCATGATTGCCAGCTAGGTTGTTTGCAGATGATTGTGCACTCAGTGCAGCCTCTGAAGGTGAGATGCAACAAAGTATGGGTCAATTCTCTGCTGCCTGTGCCCATTTTGGCCTAATAATTAACATCAAGAAAACACAGGTGCTCCATCAGCCAGCACCACACCATCCATACATGAAACCATCAGTTACAACCAATGGAGAAGTTTTGAACACTGTGGATAAGTTCACTTACCTTGGTAGTGTACCTTCCAAGGATGTACACATGGGTAACGAAGTTGACACATGCATTTCCAGAGTTAGCTCAGTGTTTGGGAGGCTTTCAAGGCAAGTGTAGAAGAGAAGAGACTGAATACCAAACTGAAGGTCTACAGAGTCATTGTGCTGACCTCAGTGCTGTATGACTGTGAAACCTGGACAGTCTACTAGTGTCATGCCAGGAAACTGAATCACTTTCATTTGAATTGAATTAGGAAAGCTGTGAAAATCACTTGGCAGGATAATGCACCAGATACTGATGTCCTTTCTTGAGCTAACCTGCCAAGCATTCACAGTCTACTGCACAGAGCAGAACTCTGATGGGCTAGCCACATTGTTCAAATATTCTAATGCCAGACATACGCTTGCCTAAAAGACAAGAACTCACACAGGGCAAGCAAGCATTCATATGGCAGTCAAAAAATGTGATACAAGGACACTCTCAAGATCTTTCTTAAGAACTTTGGAATTGAATGTGTGACATGGAGACACTGGCGCAGAACCGCCTGGCATGGCATGCCCACATCAGAGAAGGTGCTGTGCTCTATAAGCAAAGCAGAATTGAAACAGCACAAAGTAAATGCAGGATGCACAAATTTAGAGAATCCACCATTATTCACATGGACTGTCTGTGCCCAACCTGTGGTAGACCATTCTGAGTTCAAATTGGTCTGATCAGCCAATCAGACACACTGTAACCTGATTCTAGTATAGTGATGTCATTTTAGTCCTCTTGGAGAACAAAGGACAACAACGAGGTCATCCTGACTCCAAGCTTGGTTCCTTGGACTCAGGAAAACCCTGGTCCTGGTCTTGGTCCCTGACATGTAGTGACTATATGACAAGCCATCTAACCATTCTGTGTCCCAGGCAGTAAAGACTATTAATTAGGACCAAATTGTTCCTCTATGTAGCTAGAGGGAGTTTCCTCCCAGGGAATTCTCTATGCCAATTACATGACAAGTCTAGTTTCCATCCCACAGATTCTCCTCCCATCAAATAAACCACCTCCAATTATAATAAATGAAAAATAAAACAGAATTTTCTCTAGGTCTGTCCCACTCTCCCCTCAAACCTCCCCTCAGATACTGTTGCATTCAATCCAAGGCTACCCTCCTCTACACTTGTCCTGTCTATATTTATTTGTAACACATTTCTACCATTGGAGTGGAAGTTCCTTGAAAGCAGGGAGTAATTTTGCTTTTTTTTAATATCCCTGGTAATTTAAATCCAAGAAAATCTTTTAAATTACAGGTAAAATTACTTTGTATGAATTTAACATTCTGCCAAAGTGATGGAAATCAAAATGATATTATTATATTTGTAATGAAAGTGGCGGCGGGGGGGGGGGAGGTGGTGCACTGGCAGACACCATGATTAGCTTGCTTGGCTTTCCATGTGGAGGATGCTGGGAACTTGTTTCTGGGAGAATCATGACCAGGGAGGTCCCCTAAGGAGAATGGAGCATACAGCGACCTTTTGTAACTGGTTCTAGCTGATTAATCACATAGATGGGAACAGTCTTTTGACTGAGTCCGTAGAATAACTGTTGGCATCTTCCTAAAGGCTCAGAAAGGGCCTGAGTCTTAGGGGAGGTAGATAGGGTGTCAGGAGACCCGAGTTCAAATACAGCCTCAGATGTTTACTAGCCATATGACTCTGGGCAAGTCACTTAACCTATATTTGTCTCGGTCTCCTTATCTATAAAATGGAGATAATGATAGTACCCATCCCCCAGGATTATTGTGAGGATCAAATAAGATAATTAAGGTAAGGTGCTTAGCACAGAACTGGCACACAGTAGATCCCATATAAATGTTAGCAATTATATTACTTGTTTTCAACCATTCTTGGTGAAGGAAAACTCCTAAACATTGTTATTTTCAGGGGTCTGAAGTTGACTTGGCTTTCTGATCAGTCCAGCATCATTGCTTGCAGAAGCAAGGTGGGACCTTCTGGACCCTGCCCAGCCATAGCAGAGACAAAGATTTATCCGGCAGTGATGTCGCCTTTGAACTGTTGGATTTGAACTTGGTGGGACTAGTGAGCTAAGTTTTGAGACTCATTTCCCATCCTGCCAATCCCCAGACAGAAGTGGTCAAGGGAAGACTATAGCCTAGATGTTGGAGGAGATTAGTTAATAGTTTTCTCTTGTTATACCTTTGAAATAAATACCCCTTTGTAAAAGCTGATGGTTAATAAGCAGTTAAATGGAACTGATGTGCTAGTTCCTGATTTCTAACAGTGTGGATGAATGCAGTTGATGACAAAGAACAGATATCATAGCTCTTCTGGGCTATTCCAGAGCCTCGAAGGGAGATGGGACCAGCCTGATTCTGGGCAAGAAGGTCAGAGGATGCTTGCTACATATGTTTAAAGTTTCACACAGATTTCAGGTCCAGACCTGATTCAGGTTCACATGTATTTTACTGTTTAGCCATTTCCAGTGGTGTCTGATTCTTTGTGGTCTCATTTGACAGATGAGGAAACTGAGGCAAACAGGGTGAAGTGACTTGCCCAGGGCCACACACCTAGTAATTTTCTGAGGCCAGATTTGAAATTGGGAAAATGAGTCTTCCTGACTCCAGGCCAGGTGCTCTGTGCACCATGGTATCACCTAGCTGCCCTTTCTCCAATGCTCTTCCTCCTCCCCAAACCCAATTAATTGTCCTGTTCTCCAGCTCCCAACTGTTGACCTCTCAGTTCTGAGCCCTCACAGCTGGACTAACAATTCCTGGAGCAACTGCTAATTTAAATATACAAATTGGTTTCTTGGGTTTATCTTATATTCCTTACATATTTTCAGTCAGCTCTCAATGGCCCCCTACTTCAAGTATCCATTAGAACTGGAAGCAGTGGGCAGAAGCTAGAGGCAGATTCAGGCTTACATAAGGGGTAAAACTGTAACAATTAACTCTCCAGAACAGGAACAAGGAGTTGGAGAATTCTCCAATTAATCAAGCATTCATTAAATCATTAATTTGTGTCAGGCATTGTGGTAAGGCCTCCAGAAATAGGGGAAGACAAAACCAGCTTCTGGCCTCAAGAACTTACATTCTAAAAGGGAAGATGGCATGCAGATGAGCAGGCATGTGTAGAGCACATACAGGACATATGGAAGGTGACTTTGGAGGGAAGGAGAGGCTGGATGATCACTTAGAGGATGGTCTGGCTGCCAGTTGGATTCAAAGTTAAATCACTTTTCATCTTTCCATCTCAGTCTCCTCATCTGTAAAAGAAGGGTTTAGAGTCAATCTCTCCATTTCTCTTCCTAGGATGATTCATCTTTTCTCTCCACCCCCTCCTTCTTTCTCTCTCCAACTCTTCTTTCTTTGTCCTCCTCCAAAATTCTTGAATTGCAACATGTAGAACCAAAGGATGCCAGAGGACATCTGGTGAATCCATCATCCCTGAGCAAAGGGTGTCTGATGACTTTAAGTGATGCAGACTGAGATCTCAGAAGCATCCAATCTCACCAGCACTGGAAGAAGGATTTCCTCTCCGCAACATTCCTGACAAGAGCCTGGCTGGACTCTCAGCATTGGAGGGGACTCTGAGCCCAGGCTTTCAGCTTCTCTATGGCCCAAAGTCATACAGTAGGAGGGGGTGAATTTCCCCTTACTGGAGGGCTTGAAGCAAAGGTTGGCTGGCCACTCATTGAGAATGCATAGATTCTTAGTCCTGGACTTCATGACCTCTGAGGCTTCTTCATACTCAGAGTCTGTGAATAAATAACCCGCTATGACCTGGATTTGGTGATCTACTGGGATTTAAAAGTGACAGGGTTACTCTACCATCCTCCTTCTCTTATTGTGCTTCTCATTTATCTCCTGCTATGGGGAGGTGACATTAGATTCCTAGTCAGTTAAGCTTTGTTTAACTTTAGCTGAGAAGAGTGTGGTTGGAGCGTGACTTCTGGGGCACTATTTCACTCCGATTTCTCTGGCTCTTTAAGGCTTAGGAAATGTTTTGCCCACAACTCTGCTGTGAGTTGGATAAAACAAGTACAGATACCCTCTTTTCACAGAGAAGAGAGAACCAGCGGACAGAAAGAGTGGACCAACCACGTAGGTACCAAGCAGAAGATGTCAAGTTTGACTTGGCTTTCCACTGAAGGATGTCATTCTGGGGCCAGAGGAGCCAGATCCTCCTGTGTGTTCCTCCTAGCAGACAGGAATCCAGATGGTCAGGTTGGAGGAAGGTTAACATGGAAGGATTAGGAAATTTAGGACCATCTGGTCTGGGCCTAGGGACCTTTCTTGTACATATAAAAAGAAAGAAAAATAATTTTGGATTTAGAATGAGAAGATTTAAGTTTGAATTCTACATGTACCACTTGCTACCCATATGACCTTGAACAAATCCCTTAATCTCCCTGGGCCTCAGTTTCCTCATCAATGAAGGGGTTGGACTAACCCGTTGAGGTCTCTTCTAGTTTTAAATCATAAAACTATGAAATTTTTAATTCTTTTATCTTACTGAGTTATTTATGAATTTTTATATTTTCTATTCTCCTGGGAATGTAAGTTAGAAGTCAGATTTTTGTGGTCTACAGTATTTGGAGGTGGGATTAAAAGAGAGACAGAAAATAGGCACTAACCCTGAGGTGGCGACAGTAGCAGCAGGAGGAGGAGGAGAAAGGAGGCAGCCAGGAAAGGCTTAGTGTAGGATGCTGGGCTCAAGGAACCAGGCTGGCTCAGCTCATCCATCAAAAAAGCATCTACTAAGCACCTACTGTGCCAAACACTCAGCACCCTAAGGAGTATACACCCTATCATGGAGGAAATAGTAGAGAAGCACATACAAGGTAATTTGGGAAGGAAGAGGGAGGGACCAGGACAGATCTCAGAGGAGGATCTGACTGAGCTAAGCTTTGAAAGAAACTCAGAAAGTTCAGGGTCAGAGGGGAAGCGCAGGTAGGTGGCTAAAGCCTGGGCCTGGAGTCAGGAAGACATGAGTTCAAATTCAACCTCAGATACTCCCTAGTTGTGTGACTCTAGAAAAGTCGCTTAAGCTCTGTTTGCTTTAATCCACTGGAGAAGGAAAGAGCAAACCACTCCAGGATCTTGGCCAAGAAAACCCGATATGGGGCCAAGGAAGAGCTGGACACAACTGAATAACAACAAAAAATAGTTAGGATGCTGAGCACCTTGAGTTAGGGTTCAATGATCAAGATGGCTTAGAAATAAGATATGGGTTACCAAGAAGATTTAAAAATGTTTTTATTATATCAGAATATTTCAATATTCAATGGGATTCCATTGATATAGGGAATTCCCTGTGAGAAAATGCTCCCTTATCAGTGGAGGTAGGCAACTCTTCTGAAATATAGAGTTGCCTAGGAGCACTAAGATGCCCAATGACTTCTCCAGGGTCACTTAGTCAATATATATCAGAAACAGAATTAGAACCAACATTTTCATGGTGCTGAAGCTACTTTTCTAAGCACTATTCCATGTTGCCTTTCAAGTTCAAAATACAAGAGAAAAGAGGATTGTATATGAAATTGTGCACTCCTGCTAGGGAGCCCGCTTATTCTAGAAGCATATGTTATATTTAAAGAAGTCACATAATTGCCCTCATCGTGTTCCCTTCTGAAGGTCTGGATAGGCTCTGAACAGAGGTGCCTGAGAAACTGACCAGGGCTTGATCTTTACCATCATTCACATATATTGTGGGCCAAGATACTACTGCACCTGGAGAGGCGGGTCAAGCTCCCCACACACAAACATACACTCATTCCCCAGAGGCCAGTCAGAATGTGGCAGTCAAGGAAGGTATAGAGCCAGACCCCAGGCAGTTGAGGTTAATTTTATCCGCCGGTAGATTAATCTGCAACCCAGCTGTGTATCCTTTGGTCAAGAAAAGTTTAAAAGTAATTTTTTTTTAGAACTTTAGTAGACTGCTTTTAGCCTTAGGGTCAACAGCTTTTATTGGCTTTTCTCTTCCTGAGGTGCTTTATAGAATTGCTTTGCTATTACCTGGAGCTTTTGGAATGTTACTTGAAAAAGAACTACGCAGATCCACAGGGTTCTGCACTAGTTGCTAGCTGTGATTAACTGTGCTCATAACCTAATAATTTTATTGTTAGGGATATATGTTACAAGGCGACATATGCCTAGATGTGCTGTTTTCCCAATAAGAACAACAAGATGGAAGGAGAGTCATTTCCTTATAACCTCTCAAACCTCTGCACAACAGGAATTACACACAAGAGATAAAGCTACCTCCGCAACCCAAAATCTTAATAAAGTAAAAATCCAACGAGCAGAGAAAGCTAATCCCTAAACCCTAGTGTGCTGACTCAGGACCCCATCTCCTGCTTCCCATTATGACTATGTAGGGCAGCACCATCTTTCATAGGCTTACAACAGAACTCAACTCAGCTCCACACTACCTTGTTCCAGTGGTGGGAAACCAAAAGGCAGAAGCTTACTCTGCTGAAACAGCAGTGTGTTGGTGTACTGTGCTGAAACAGAATTCAGCCAGAGAACTAAGGAACAGTGGAAAATGGGGCAGGACATATGTGTGTAGCTGCATGCCTGAAGGAAAGAGCCCAATATCCAGATACAGCTGGATTCATCCTCCTAGAAGTCACTTGGAGCAGAGACTTGGGCCAGTGAAATATGTTTTGACTAGTAATGAATGGAAAACTGAAACAACTTTGAAGTCCAGTCCATAGTAAAATAGCCAAAAGAGAAGGAGTCAGAATGTGAGCAATAAGGGAAGAGAGAAGGGAAGACAGCCTATGGATTAGCTTAAAGAGTCTAGATATCTATGAATATATGGAAAATGAATCAATGCTTAATGAAACAGGATTCCGAAGAGATCATGGAATCACAGAGGGTTGTTCTCAAATGGTTTAAAAGAGAAATAAGAAATGTGAAAGCAGAATGTATGACCCACACAGCAGAAATAATTGACAGAATAGAAAAACTTGAATCCACAGTGCCAAATCTCACCACAGACACAAAAGAGAAGATGACTAATTAATGGGAATGCACATCCATGTAAATGAGGGACAATCTAGAAGAACAGCAAAAAGTTATAACATTAAAAAGAAGTACACTTTCCATAAAAGCAAAACTTATGGATCTGAACATGTAAAGAGATAACTTAAGGATTATGAATCTCCCAAAAGAAAAAAAAGTCAACAAAACTGAATACCTCAATGCAAGAGATCCTGCAAGAAATCTGCCCAGAACTTCTGAACACACAAGAAAACATAGGGCCATCCAAAGAATCAATAGATCATCTCCAGGGGAAAACGAAACATAAAACAAACAAACAAAACAACGTATGCTGCATACTCCGAGACAGAGTCATTAGATTTAATAGTAACAATGCTAAACAAGTTGTACAAGTGACTGGGAGAAAGATATCGAAGTATAAAGGAGAAGAGATTCAAATAACACAAGACTATTCTGTTCTCAAAATCAACTGTAGGAAAGAACACAGAATGTGTTCGAAAGAGTAAAGGACTTCCAGATGCAATTAAATGTGACATACCCTGCAAACTTGCATCTAATAATTAATGAAAAAGATGGATATTCAACCAAAAATGTACATTTGAAGGATTCCTAGAAGGAAAACCAGACCAAAACAGACTATTTGCTTTTCAAACATTCCCAGAAATGTAAGAATAGTAAACAAATATCGCAACCAACAATAAATATAGAAATAACAATAAAATAACAAGAGAAAAGCAATGAAGAGATTTGTGTCTTTAAAAAAAAAGTATGCAAGGAACCAAGGACAGAAGCCAAAGGTAAATCTAAAGGATAGTTCAAAAACAGGCCTGAAACATCATGGACTAAACCTCTCAACACCTCACCTCCAGGAATATCATTGTTTTTGTAGGATTAACTGAAAGAATGAGGGGATAAAAATGAGAGGAAAAGAACCAGATAGAGTTAGATAATGAAGTCAAAAAGAAAATCAAGTCAAAGTTTAACAATAACAAAGGACAAACTGTAACAGAGTTTAACAAAGGAGCATACGTCTTGTAGTATATCAGGAAAAGGGGCTGAGGAGGAGGAGAAGAGAACCAGTGGGAATAGTTATTTTAGAGCAGATTTAGCTAAAAGAATTGAAGAAGCAAAAAATAGTCTTTATAAAGGAAGAGAAAAAGAAAAAGACTCATTTGAAAAACAATATTGAAGAGAAATGGGGGTAGTAGTAGTAATGGAAATAGAAACTTAAATTTTATCACTTTAGGTGTGGACAGAGTAAATAATCCATTAATTTCCTTAAAAGAGTGACAGATTGCGTAGGAAAACAAACACACCTAAAAAACAAAGATATAAAAATAATTAAAATGAAAGGCTGGAAAAAAGTCAGGTGATTCCAAAAAAGTAAGAGTTGCAATCATGCAAAAACAAACATTCCCAAAATAACAAGGGATTGATTTTTAAAAAAAAAATATATTATGCTGAAAGGAGTCATATGCCAAAAAAACCCTAAGTTGACAATGTCTTCTAAATGTTTTAGCATCTAAATTCATAAAGGAAAAATTAGATGAACCACAAAACATACATAAATAGTAAAACAATAGTGGCAGGAGATTTTAATATCTGTCTCTCAGTTTTGGATGAGTTTTAAAAAATACGAAAGAAAAATATGGGGAGAAATGACATCTAAAGGATATATTTATTTCTGAGTGTCACATGAAACTTTTATAAAAATTGATCATATATATTAAAACATGGTGATATCACAAACAAATATTAAAAAGAAATAGTGAGCACCTCCTCTAAAGATCATAGTTCATTAAAAAGTGTAATCAGTTTAGGAGGCGTAAACAGATGACAGACCCAAATGGAGAGTTAACAATAGAATCTGAAATAATAAGTGTGTCAAAGTAGAAGTCATACAATTCTGTGGAAGAAAATCATGATGAAACAACAAAGAAAAAGTTCTGGGATGAAGTTAAAACATTCCTCAGGGAGAAAAGTATATCCCTACAAAAATAAATTAACAAAAGACAGAGAGAGAGAGAGAGGGGAGAGAGCAAAAGGCTTAGGGGATTGAATATGTAAATAAATAAATAAAGCTAAAATAACCACTGGAGATGTTAAAATTAGAGAACAAAACCTTTAACCCAAAAAGTATGGAAATGATAAATAAACAAAAAAACTGTTAGACAATTCAATCCAATCCAAATCTTCTTTAAAAAGAAAAGAGCAGAAAATGAAATCAACAAAATAAAAAGAATAATAAAACCTACTGTGCAGAGTTATTCTAACAATAATGAGAACAGAAAAGAAATAGAAGGATACTTTCAAAAATATAAAATATTCAAACTAAGAGAAAACCAAACACAGATTGCAAATACTCAATCTGAGAAATAGAAATAGAACTTGCTTTAAAAGAGAAAGGAAAAAAAAATCAGCTCTCAGTCCTGATGGTTTGTAAGAGAATTCTATCATATTTTTAAAGAACAATTAGGACACATACCACATGCATTCTTTTAAAAAATCTGGAAAGAAAGCACTCTGTCAAAATCTTTCCTTTTTTTTTTCCTGAGGGGAACAAACATAGTTCTAATACCTAATAAAGGAAACAATAAAATACAGAAAAAATACAGATCAATAACATTAATGAATATTCAAAAAATTAAAAAGAAAATCCTATCAAAAAGACCAAGAGATTCATCTAAGAATTCATTTATTATTATCAAGTTAGATTTATATCAGGGATGCAAAGATGGTACATTAGGAAAACAATTACTCTAAAAACAAAAACACTGGAGCCATAAAATTACCTGATCTGTTATGGAAAGAGCTTTTGAGGAAGCTCAATAGCCATTTATGCACCAAACCCTAAAAAGTATAGGAATACAATTTTCTAAGTATGTAGTGTGTGTGTGTGTGTGTGTGTGTGTGTGTGTGTGTGTGTGTATTTAAAATTAAAGTATCTATCTAAAACCAAAAGCAATCATTCTGCGCAATGGGGATACCCTAGATGCTTTCTCAATAAATACAGGAGTAAAGCACGGATGCCCACTCTCCTTACTTTCCTTTTGTATAGGTTTGAAATGCAAGCAATTGTAATAAGAAAAAAGAAAGAAATTAAAAGTATAATGATAAGCAAAGATCAGATGAAACTAGCCCTACTTTCTGATGACATGATAGTTTATTTTGAAAATCCTCAGATGTCCGTGAAGATAGTGATTGAGACAGTAACTTCAGGAAAGTTATAGGCTGTGAAATTCATAGAATCAATATATTTCTTAAAGGCAGGTGAGGAAAGTGGATAGAGACCTGGAGTCAGGAAGACCTATATTCAACTCCAGCCTCAGGCATTTACTAGCTCTATGAAGCTGAGCAAGTCACTTAACTATTTTCTTTAGTTTTTTCACCTGCAAAATGGGGATAATGCTAGCTCTTATTTCCCAGGATTGTTGTGAAGACAAATGAGATAATGATAAAAGATTTTGTGAATTTTAAAGCATTATATAAAGGCTATTTATTATCATCATTTTTATAACAAAAGCCAAAAGGCAATAATAGAAATTTCATTTTGAATAAGTACAAAATACATAAATTATTTGAGGATCAATCTACCACAACATAAAAAAGGTTTATAGAAATTCATTTACAACATAACCCTTAGAGAAATAAGGAACAATTTAAATACCTGAGGAACTTTCAGTAAAACTGAAATGAAAACATTTGCCAGTGAGATGATGGTTCACTTAGAAAATCCTAGGGATTCAGCAAAATTCTAATTGAGACAACACCTTTAGTGAAGACTACAAGCTGGATGAGGGCAGGACTATTTGCTTAGCAAAAGGCTTGGCACAAAGTGAGTTTACAGATTAGTAAATGCTTTCCTATTCATTCAAAGTATTAAAATACAAGAAAACAACAAAAAAGGGTTGTCTGTGGAAAGTAGTTGGAGTTAGTTGTATTTGTGCATCTGTGCTTGTGGGAGCACACATGTGCACAAACACATACATGTGGACACACACACACAGCCAACTAACTGTAAAAAAATATTTGGAATAAACAAATGTTTAAGAATGGGGAAACACTTTAAAACATTGTCACACATTTGTATAACAGAAAACTAACTATGATTAACATGGAAAATATGGTAAGGCCTTCATGAAACAATGCAAGGGGAATCTAACTAGAGAACGATAACTTGCATTCCTAGAGCACTTTAAGGTTTGCAAAGCTCCTTCCACATGTTACCTCATTTGATCCTCACAACAGCCTTGAGTGGTGGGCGCTCATGTTAGCCCCATTTTGGAATCTAAGGCGGCAGAGGAGAAGCATCCAAGGACCTATCATTAGTTCATATCTATTATAATTATTTATTATTATATTACTTATTTTTTAAAAGCAGCTAGTATGATCAAACTGGTAAATTGTCCAATGGGTATTTCACCCAGATCTTAACTAATCAGTGTAATGAATAGATTCCCATTAGAACTAAATTTAAGAAAATTATTTGGAATGATTATTCCCTGTTTTGTTTTTATTTGGGCTGAGCAAAGATTACTTGCTTTTCTCAGGCTGAGAAAGTGAACTCAGAACTGAACATAGTATTGTAGATGTCATAAGACTAGTGTAAAATATGTAGTGTAGCTATTGCTTCTGCTATCCAAAGCCACATGCATTTATTCATTCAGATATTTGGGTGAACTTTTTTTCTAGTTCCTTTTGTGCTGGAGGACCATTGGCGTCTCCAGGTATTTTTTTTATAATTGTTTTCTAACTGTGACTTATCCTCTCCATCCCCCCACCCCAATTGTGCAGTTACATTTTGAACCCAAGAGTAGGAATTTGCATTTATCTCAGTTGATTAGATGCAGATTTTCAAGATCATTCAAGATTTTCACTCTTATCATTCAGTATGTTCCTCCTAGCTTTCTATCATCTACATATTTTATATGTATATTATCTCTGCCTTCATCCAAATCACTGATAAACATGTTCAAGAGTACATATCCAAGGACAGATCATTGGATCTCCTAGGTACTGCCTTCCCAGTTTATGGTGATCTATTAACCAGCACTCCCTGCATCTGGTCATTGAACTACTTGTGATTCGACTGAACTAAACTGTCATCCAGTCAACATTTCTACATAAAACAGTCTTGGCTTTGGCCAGTAGATTCATTTAGGTGGTCACTGAAATCTTTGCAAGGGATTCTTGGGGAGGATGAGCACCTCTGGTGCTAGAGCTGCTCATCCACCTTTGGTGTCCACCTGATTCCAACTCTCACCTGTGGCTCTAAGAATCTGCACCATTTAAAGTGTCCACACCCCAGTAAAACCATCTCAGTGATGGGCTAAACAGGGTTGAGGGTAACTGACAGGCCTGAAAACCATGAATTGGGGAGATGTCTACCCCCAAGGATGTGAAGACTTCTCCCAGCAGAATGGGTCAATGAAAACAATTTGTTCCAACAGCCATGAAGGAAGCTGAAGCAGGCACTGTGGAATCTTTAGCTCTTGGTAAGCATCAAAGACACCAAGGTCATCCACTGTATCCCTGGCCATTGCCAATAGTTCTGACTGTTGCCTTGGTATTGGACTTTGATGACTCCAGAAGGGAGAATGGGGCTGATGACTGTGTAACTCAGCCTCATTTAAATCCAGTTCATGAGTAAGTCATCACCCTGTGATGTCATCAGTCCTCTTTGAAAGGAAGGGCAAATAACAATGACTTACTTATTATATTTATTTATGTTTGTTATTACGTTAATTTACAGCCACATAAGAGGGAAAAATGAATGGGGTATAAACAGACAAAACCAAAACTGATGGGGCCTTTAGATGACTAAAAAAGATTAAGATATGTTAGAAGTTAAAATTCTCTTGTCTAAGTATCAGTCATAACTAAGAATGTTTAATTAGTTGCACTGATGTTCACATTAAAATGTTTAATAAAAACATCTAATTTTTTAAAAATAATCATCATCGAATATCCTAGAATAGCAGAGCTAGAAGGAATCTTGGAGATAGTCAAAACCTCCTTATTTTTCCAATTGAGGAAACTGAGGCCTAGAGCAGCTGAATAGTTTGGCCAAGATCACCCAGACAGTTAGCATTGGGACAATTCTAACCTGGCTCTTTTGGCCTGGGGGAGGCATCTTTCCACTCCCCAGAACAAGACAAGTCAAGAAGAGACACTAGGCCTCCAGCAGAATTAGCCACTAACAGGGAGTAGTCGCTGAGTGATGGAGATCATTGAAACCCCAAAGATGTGCCCTATCCCTCTGCACCGACGCAGGCATTGGCTCATTTTTGTTTAGCAACATGGGTACTGAGTGTCCATGACTGCACAAAGAGAAGCCTGGTGATGGTCTCTGGTTACAGAAGAGCCTCTGTTGCCAGGCAACCAGTTTCAGCTCATTTATCCCTCCCAGCTGGGGAGCCGAACCAGTCCCAGGGCCTTGGTTGGTAGCAGACTTTCAAAAAGAGATTGCCTGAAGCTTTAATTAAGGTTCAGCGGGAGGTGGCCAAAAATGGGCCAAAAAAGTCGGGCAGGAAACAGAGAAGAATGAAGATGTTAATTAAATATTTTATCATGTGGCTGCAAGAAAATGGACACGGGGTGTCTGGGAGTCTGAGAGGCAAAAAACCTGGGTTCAGATCTGGCCTCCACAGTGGCCATGGGTGAGTCACAGCCTCTGAGCTTTGGGGAAATCCCTAAGATCCACTGTGTTAGAGCTGGGTTGCAGTCTGTTTGGCAGAGAGATAGCCTACACTCAACCACAGATCCCTTTCAATTAAAAAAAATTAACTCCTGGTCTGTGTTCTACAGAGCATTGTTTCAGGTGCCAAAGGTACAAAGACAAAGAATCAGGTCTTGTTCCAAGAAATGTTCACTCAACAAGAGACATCCAATACTCACCTAAGGCTAGACAAAGCCATTCCAGGAAGGACTGAGGATCTATGGGGAGGGGAGTGGGGCAGGATCAGGAGGTCTCCTGTCACTCAAGCTGAGCCTGTGAGGGAGTCGGAGTTCTAAGGAGGGAGGATGCAGGTAGAGGAGTGTCTGAGAGCCCTGAGGGCGCCTCTGCAAAGGCAGAAGTAGGAGCTGGAATATAGGTTCATTTGGCTCAAAGAGAGCTCATAAAGAAAAATGATGCGAAATAAGATCAGATGGGTAGATAGCTGGCAGGTTATAGGGGGCTCTATGTTAACTAAAGAAGTGGGTTCTAGGCCAGAGTCAGCAGGGAGCAGGGAGGGTGCCATGCTTATTATACCTCTGCTTTAGGAATATCCATTTGGCTGCTGAGTGGAGGATGGGCTGGGGAGGAGCAAGGCCAGGAGGCCATTAAAAAAATCCAGGTGAGCTAATGAGGTCTTGAACACGGATGCAGACTGTGCATGTGGATAAAAGGCAACAGGTGTGAGAGGTGTTGGGAGGTCTCCTGGCTACCATAGACTGTGTGGAACCAGGGAGAGAGAGACCAGCACAACATGGAGATTGTGAACTTGAGCAGAAGAATGGTGGGGGCCCCCCAGGAAAATGGGGGAGTTTGCTGGACAGGTGGAACTGAACCTGTGAGTGGAGTAGAGAGAACTCCCAAAGGGATGGTCCTGGCTCAAAAAGTGTTGTGGCTCCCTAGGGGGTCTCCAGGCTCAAATCCAAATTCAACATTGGTCATTAAAGTCCTTTACCATCTGGTGCTAGCGTCCCCTGACAGGTCTGCTGCCTATGGGTCTGCTTCAGGCCTTCCAGTCTCCAGACTGATGGTTATGCTGCTTCTTCCCTGTACCTATTTCAGCTGCTACCTGTCCCCAGTACATCTGCTGGAGTGTGCTGCACAAAGCCTGCCATCCCAAATTCTGGACAGCTCTTGTGTGACTTGACTAGGGGAGGTTCCACAGTTTATTTTATGGGAAAGACTTCCCTGGCGACTTCTGCTAAAGAGTACTGGGAAAAGTCTGTGCGGCAATTTGTAAACATATCTGGGAATTACCATCCTTCCATATTTCCAAATACATGGTGATACTTCAACTGATCCAAAACCACTTTACCCAATCCAAACCACTTCAGAAAGTTCTAGTAGGTTACTGTCTGTCTTGCTGCTTGCAGATGGGGCCTTGGCCAGCCCACAAGAAGAAAAGTTTTTCTTCTCAGAGGGAAAGCCTGGTCCAGAATTCCTTGAGCATAGGAGGGGAGGGCTCACCCCACAGGGAGAAGAGACCTTTCTGGAACTCACCCCATCCTTCTCCAGGTGACAAACCAAGCCAACTTGACTTGGTACTTGTGTAGCTGCTCTGGTTCTCAGGCTCTTGGGATTGGTGTGGGACTCTTCTTCTAGTCTTGGTCTGGTCCACAGAATGGCTCCTAGGTGCCCGCAGGGCTCCAGGGTGTCTATTTCTCCCCAACTTTCTTCACCAGCCACAGCAGCCTCCTTACCTTAGAGTTTACTCCATCCCTGTAGCCCCTTCCTTTGATCAGTGGATTCCTCGCAGAACTTTGTTTTAGGGAAAGGGCCCAGGGCAACCATATCTTCGTTCCTCTCCAAAGTCTTTCATCAGGCCTCTCCCCACCCCCTTCAGCTTCCTCCATTAGAATACAAGCCCCTCAAGGACAGCCAACGCCTTTCATTTTGCTCATGCAGGCACACATTTTGTTGTGTTTTGCTTTATATCATATCAAAGATAATGCCTTTTTTTTCCCAAAGAAATCAAAGATTTGTGCCAACCCTTCATCAAGCAAATCTTTTTTGCCCAACAGCATGTGCTCACGGCCATGTCTTTGTGTCCTATTTGAGTAATTCTCATAACAATCCGACCTTTTTTATATTATTATATCTGTTATGGCAATGTATGATCAGCAATCTTTGATGTTACTGGTATAATTGTCTTGGGGCACCAAGAGCCCCCCATATAAGACATTGAACTTAATTGATAAATATTGTGTGTTCTGACTGCTCCACCTACTGACTGACTGGCTGGGTCCCACTCTCTCACCTTCTCAAGCCTCCCAATTCCCTAAGAAACAACAATATTGCTATTAGACCAATTAATAATCAAACAATGGCCACTAAGTGTTCAAGTAAAAAGAAGAGTCAATCAGTGTGACCAACTTCACTGGCTTCTTGTTTTAAGAAATCGCTGTAGCTACCACTTCAGCAACCACCACCCTGATCACTCAACAGCCGTCAACATCGAGGCAAGACCCTCCACCAGCAAAAAGATTACAACTCGCAGAAGGCTCAGATAATGTTAGCATTTTTAACAACACATTTTTAAATTAAGGTATATACATTTTTAGACATTGCATACTTAATATACTGTAGTATAGTGTAAACAGAATTTTTATATGCATTGGGATATTTGCTTTATTGTGCAGTCCGGACCTGAATGTGCACTATCTCCAATGTCTCTCTGCCTGTATTTACATTCCCAGGGCTTAACTTGGTGCCTGGTACATGTAATAAATGCTTGTTGACTTGACGATTCTGGGAGCATCTCTAAGGGATTGGGAGGTACCTTTTTAGGGTCATAGGGCAACGCTCTCACTGTCATGCTTCCCACCAAGATTGTCCTTTTGGATTGGACTCAATTCACTCCTAGATAGGGAGTGAATCATAAGGCATCATAGCTAGTACAAAATATCTCCCCACAAAGAGTTTCTTACATATTCTCTAATATATTTAGAGTCCAGGAAAACATAGTCTAGAGCTTAGGGAATACGTATGGCCAGTGGGGCTGAACTCATAGCTGCTGATTGCTGAAGTAGCTTTTTCTTCCCTTTGAGAAGTGCTGAAGGTGTCCCCTAGGGCACTGTGGATCTCTGGGGCTCTGGTCTGTCCTCAACTTCCAACACTGTTACCACTGACTGCTGTTCTAAGGGACAACCTAGGACAACCCAAATCCTATGGCACCTTGGAAGTTAAAAATGTCTTGGTTTTTTTGTTAGTTTTTTTATTTTTTACTGTGTAAGGGTGAAAGGGGAAGGAGGCAGGAGATCCAGGTCAAAGCCAATTCCCTCCCCTGCTCCCCATGGAACTTGTGGGTACTCTACTTTAGGGAGTCTGGCATTAGCACCCTCCTTGAATACTGCTTGAGGGAATCTGAGTCTTCATCAGATGCTCAAATATTTGGGATTTTGGAAACCAGAAGATGTTTAGAGTGAGACCAAGTTTGCTCAGTCAATCCAAATTCTCTTCCTACCAGTCATTATCTAATCTTAACTTTAAATACTGATTAATTGGTTGACTGAGAAGGTTCTTATCTTTTTCTATTTGTGTGTGTTCATCCTTCGTTGCTAAAGAAGACCATGCCATCAGAGAAATGATGACATGACTTGCACTTGACTTTGTTTTGAGGGAGGGAGGGCTGTGCAGGTCACCAACCTCACTTCTCCTGCAGAGCTATCTGAATCCACTGACCAGATACTCATCAGGACGACTGGAGATGACCCAGGATAAGGGAACTGGGGTTAAGTGACCTGCCCAAGGTCACACAGTTAGGGAGTGTCAAGTATCTGAGGTGAAATTTGAATTCAGGTCCTTCTGATTCCTGCACCAGTGCTTTATCAACTGCACCACCTAGCTGTCCCTCTTACCATTTACTTTAAGTGGAATTGCCTAACTTGATTTGCTCAATTAGCCTCACTCTTGAGATTTTATGGGGTAAACATGTATATGAAATAAATACAAGGAAGCGAGGGTCACGGTAGTCTTGGAGTGAGTGGAGGGAGAAATCAGGAAAAAGCCTTATGTGGAGAGGGAGTTTTGAGTTAGAGTATTGAAGGAAGCTGGGGATCCTAAGGGAAGGGGGCAGAGGAGTCTTCTCCAGGCATGGGGGATGCTCTCTAAATGCAGAGATGGGGGATGGAGGGTCAGAGAGTGAGAAAGGGAATAAGCCCAGAAACAAGTTGGGGCCAAGCAACTGTGAAAAGTAAATGTCCAAGGAGTGTGATTGACCTGGAGGATGACTGGGAGAGGAAGCCCTGCCAGCCGATATCTGAAGAGACTTTCAGTAAAAGAATTCTTTTCCATCTTCTGCCTCCATTCCCTTGCATAGTCTAACTTCTATGCCTGGAATGCACTTCCTCTAAACCTCCCCCTCCTGACATTGCTAGGTCTCTTCAAGGTACAGTTCAGGGGCCAATCTCCTCCATGAGGTTTTTCTTGATTCCCCTTCCTCCATCCTGGCTAGGCATTGGGGCTGCAAAGCCAGAAGAGAAACAGCCCATCAAACAAACCTGGATGCTCACTTGTCCAAGATGCTGCAGAGATGCCTGGTCATCCTTGAGTCAGACTAAATGACCTCTAAAGTCTCTTGAGGCCAACTCAATTACATCCGGCCAACATCAAAGCTCCCCAGGTGTATTGATGGAATGTTCACGAATCTGCCAGTATGTAGACACTGGCAAGGTCCAGATAGCAAAGGGAGTAAGCCAATTCAGAGGCAAAACAAAGAAATCAGACCTCAGGGGACCTCAAAAAGAAGCCATGTAAGAGATTCTGGAGGAACATTTGGCATCCCCTTCCTGCCTCTGCTGGCTAGATGGCAGGATTTGTGTACCTCAGTGGAAAAGCAAAGCATTAAAAATACTAAGGAGTTTGCCAGCTCTCTGAAGAGCCTGACAATACAACTCATCTCAAAAGGCACATCCTTATCTACAAACAGCTTGCACAGTCAATCAGTTGCCTAGTAGATATTATATAAATATCCTCCAGAATTGAAGCCTGACTTTTCAATTTTATTAGGAAAACAGATGACATTTTTTTTAAACTGGGAAAAAATAAATTGAGTTTTAAAGGAAAATCTGGTCCAAGGGTAATCCATTCTCAGGATTAGGAATCCAAGGGGGAACCCCCCCAACAAATGGTAAACAAGTGCAATGGCTTCATCCTTGTCTGCAGCCCAGGGCAGTGTCCTCTCTCACTGCATTCTCCTCCCCCCTAAATGACAAGGCCAGAGACCTCTTAGTTGTACTCAACCCAGACCACAGCTTTAGATCTGTGTGGGCCCTTAGAGGACATGTAGTTCAACCCCCTCATTTTATAGAGGAAGAAACTGAGGGCCAGAGAAATCATAGACCACAGCTTGGGAGCTGGACACTTTGAACTGATGAGTCTTGAAGACAGCAAGGGAGTCTTAGAGGTCTTTGGAGGCCAGATAGCAAAGATGTCTCCCCATCCCCAATGCAGGGGGTAGATGAGGGAGGGAAAAAGAGGTTGAATGTGCATTTATGGTCAAGACCTGGGTGTGTAACCCAGCTCTGCCACTGGATGACTTTGAACAAGTCAACAAATGAACAACAAGGACGAAAGGAAAGCAAGGGGATGCCTTGTCAAGTGAGGGTCCTCACCCATCTTTTATAATCCCTCACATTCTCCCAAGCCCAGCTCAGTGACCTCCTTTTCTATACAGCCTCTCCCAGCTGTAAGCATGCCTTTCACCTTACAATTACTTTGGGGCTCACCTCAAAGGGGTCGATAGATTTTAGATTCAGTCTCTACCTGGAGCTCTCCAGGAAAAATGCTGAAAGAAAGCTTTTAGCTCATGTTTAGGTTTCCCTAAATGTAGCTGGGTCCCCAACTCCCACACAGGCATTCAATACACAGCGTGGACATCGATGTGAGACAGTAATTACTTCACACAGCATAGATAATGCTTCAGATTCAAAGAACTCACAAGAGACAATAAACCAATATGGAAACATAAAGCTTTCAAATAACCCGTGAGACTTAGACTCTTTCTGGGAGGTAAAGACTCTTTGTGGGGACTCCTGGACAAATACCTCTTCTCATCTCGAAGCCCCATGGCTCAGACGCTTCATAGCAGTGCTGAGTTAGTAAGGTCATATGCCATCTCTTGCCTCACCTCTTCCCATGGCAGAGGTAGGGTTTCAAATTCTGCCAGCAGCCTTCTTCTCAAAGAGTGGTTGAGGGAAATTTCCCCCTCTACGAGAGTGGTGTCTTACATTCGGTCTCTTAGGAACTCCAAACTCAGGATGCAACATCAAGTTATACCCTAAGCTGGAGGAGTCCACTCTCAGGACCTCTAGCTGTTGTCCTGACCTTAGAAAAGAAGGGATAGACAGAAGGCAGGTAGGAAACACAACTCCAGGAATTGCCTTCTCTGGTTCATCTAGGCAAGTGCAGACCATGCACAATGTGCTGCTTCTGCAAGCTGGTATTTTCCACAGCTGAGTGGCATGGGGGTGCTGGAGAAGAAAGGACAGAATTTTAAGTTTGACAGGACATTGTCCAACCCCAAACTAAAAAGAATCCCCACTGGGCCAATGTACTTCATAAAAGGTCATTTGGTCTCAGCTTGAAGACCCTCAAAGGAGAGGAAGCGATCATTTCTGAGGCAGCCCAACCCACTTTTGGATGGTACTGATTGTTAGCGATTGGTCTCCTTGTGTTAAACTTTAATCTGGCTCTTTTCAAGTTGCCACTTGAGACCTTTCATGGCTACTCTTTGGGTCAGGCAGGACAACCTGTTCTAAATCCTCACCGAATCAAAGGAGTAAACAGCTGCCTGGTACTTTGCTATCTTTAAAGTGCTATAGAAATCTATCACTATGCAAATCAAAACAACTCTGAGGTACCACATCACACCGATCAGATTAGCTAACATGACAAAACAGGAAGATGATAAATGTTGGAGAAGATGTGGGAGAGTTGGAACACTAATTCATTGTTGGTGGAGCTGTGAGTTGATCCAACCATTCTGGGGAGCAATTAGGCTACAAAAATGTAAACACCCTTTAACACAGCAATATTGCTTCTAGGACTGTATCCCAAAGAGATCATAAAAATGGGAAAGGGTCCCACATGTACAAAAATATGTATAGCAGCTCTTTTTGTGATGGCCGAGAACTAGAAATCAAAGGGATGCCCATCCACTGGGGAATGGCTGAACAAACTGTAGTATACGAATGTAATGAAATACTATTGTGCTATAAGAAACGATGAATAGGAAGACTTCAGATAGGCCTGGAAGGTCTTATATGAACTGATGCTGAGTGAAAGGAGCAGAACCAGGAGATCATTGTACACAGCAACAATCACAGTGTGAAGAGGATTTTTTTCTGGTAGACTTAGCCCTTCACAGCAATGCAAGGACCTGAAACATTCCCAATGGACTCTTGAGGCAAAATGCCATTCACATCCAGACAAAGAACTATGGAATTGGATCCTAGAATGAAGCAGATCATTTTCTCTTGTTTTGTTTTGTTTTTTCTCATGCAACATGACCAATGTGAAAATGTGTTTAATAAGAATGTGTGTATAGAGCCCATATAAGATTGCATGCCATCTCAAGAACCAAGGGAGGAGCGAGGCAGAGAAAATCTAAGACTTCTAGAAGTGGTTGTAGAAAATTGAAAACAAATAAATTATATTTTGAAAAAAGAAATGTCATCACCATTATCATTGCCATAGATCTAGAGCTGGGATGACATCAGGGGTTATTCAGCTCAACCTCCTTAATAAAAGATGGCAAAACTGAGGCCCAGAAAAGTGAAGGGACTGAGCCCGGCTTACCTTGATCATGTTGGAGGTAGGAATTCAACTCAGATGCCAGAGACTGAGTAGCAGTTTCCAAACAGGAGAAACAAAAATGTACAAATTGAGGCATTTTCTAGCTCATTTATACCCAGTACACTGGAGGTAGCTAAGACATGTCTTTTCATCCTTTCTTCTCCATGTAAGCAGCTTAACCAATGGAGAACATTGGGAACTTGAAAAAAGGTAGGATGTTTCCATCCATCGGCTGCAGGGGGAGGTGGAATACCTGAGAAGAATTTCAGATTTGCAGTTTCCTAGTCATGGGACACTGGCTCAGTCACTTTCTGACTCTGGACCTGTTTCCTCCTCTGTAAATGAGGTCAAATGAGGTGGTATCTAAGGTCCCTTTCAGTTATAAACCTAGAAGTGTCAGAGCTAACCAGAGACATGCCCAGCATCTGTTGGCATCAAACTCTACAGTGGGATTTCTTTTTTTAGGTTGTATATCTTTATAGATTATAGTGACTACATGTACGTGTGTGTGTGTGTGTGTGTGTGTATTTGTGTGTGTTTGTATCACTTTGAAGTACACCGAAACCTTTACAGGATCTCATCTGATCCTTCACAAGAGAACTACTAAATAAGAACACCCTGGGCTGGGAGTTTGTGACCCCAGTGACTGAATCATAGACTCAAGTTGCATGGTCACCATAGGATCAAGGTCGGGACACAATGGAAAACACAAAGTAGACAAGACAGGGGCCCTTAAGCTTACGGAGAGAGCTGGAAGGGACCCCAAGGGCTAAAGCCAACCTAATCTCACAAATGAGGAAATTGAGGTCCAAAGGTGTGATGTGACTTGATGGAGATCATGCATAGGATCAAGTCTAGAGATGGAATGGACCTTGGGGACATCTAGCCTAATCCCCACATTTTACAGAGGGAAACTGAGTCTTTAGATAAAAATTTACTAGGCCAACTGAGGATCACCTGGCAGGATAAGGTACCAGACACTGAAGTCCTTGCTCGAGATGAATTGCCAAGCATTCAAACTATGCTTCAGAGAGCGCAATTCCAATGGACTGCCCATGATGTTCAAATGCAAAATGTACGCTTGCCAAAAAGACTATTTTACAGAGAACTCACATGGGGCAGGCGATCTCATGGTGGTCAGAAGAAGTGATACAAGGACACTCTTAGGTCTCTCTCAAGAACTTTAGATTTGACTGTGCAACATGGGAGACACTGGCCCACCACTCAGCAAGGAGTGTCCACATCAGAAAGGGTGCTGTGCTCTATTAGCAAAGCAGAATTGAGACAGCACAAAGTAAACATAGGATGTGCAAATTTGGAGTATCTACCCCCAACATTCATATGGACTCCCCAAAATTCATGTGGACTGTCTGTGCCCAATCTGTGGTAGAGCATTCCGAGCTTGTTTGGGTCTAATCAGCCAGTCAGACACAATGAAACTTCACTTTATCATAGTGTTGTCATTTTGGTCCTCTTTGAAAATGAAGGACAATAACCAACCAACCAACTAGGCCAAGTTCACCCAGGTAGGATCACAGACAGACATGGAGCTGGAAAGGACCTCAGAGGCCTTCTTATTCAATCCTCTCATTTCAAAGAAGGGGAAATTGAGGCTTAGAGAAGATACTTGTCCAAGACCACACTGGCAGTAAGTAGATCAGCCAAGATTCAAGCCCCCAAACACTCACTCTGAATACAGCACTATTTCCGCTCTACTCCACTGCTTCTAAAATCACTCCCACAGCTCATCTGTACCACATGAAGAATGTGACGGTTATTGCATCAATCTCAAGGGGAAAAAAAATGGCTTCTTGGAATGGCCCTTCTCCCTCCCTTTCCCTAGCACCTCCCCTCCCCCTTTCAGAAATGAGGCCACAGCTGATTCATTTGAATTTTATTTCGATTTTGGTTTGGTGCAGAAAAACAACACTCAACAGATTATAACATTCAAAGAAAAGCTTCTGCAACTTGGTGAATTTTGGTTGTGCTACAAGGTAAGTTGCATAGGAAACTACTCGAAGCCCCTGAGGAAAAGATGTGTTTAAGGTGCAAACGGCCATTTTTTTTCTCTTTGGGGAGAAGGTATGAAATGAAGCCTAGGGTCCCCTGGAGTGGTTGGTGGTGGGAGGAAGGCTCTTCTGGAAATGGTCAGGGAGAATCAGAGACATCTTTTTCATTTTGACTGAGGAAACCAGTTCCATTATTTGGAAACATCTGCTTGATTTACAGTGGAAAATCACTCCAGGCACTAGATTGGGGCAGGTTTTCATTAATTGTGATCCCAGATGCTCTGGATTACCACCAGGGCCCAGAAGAAAGACAAGCCAATACCATCAGGGCAGAGATTAAGTGGGTGGCCAGGGAGCAAAGCTTTCTGTATCTTTTGTCATGAAGGGGATCGTTCTCCTTGAATATGAAATGGGCTCCTTAGCATCCACTGGGTCAGTCCTATGCCATCTTTCCCCTTCCTAGACCCAGCCACTAGTCACCTGAACATGGAGACCAGCCACTAACCTGCACACACACTCACCCCAGTTTGCTTCAAAATGCACAAAAGTTTTCTTTTGTCGTGATTTTTAAGCCTTAGTTTCAACCAAGGACTTGATTTTGACTATGTGGGGTACCATTTTCCATTTCTGAAAATAATATATTTCTCACTCAAAATCACATCTCCTCATTGTGCTAAAATACTTTTCATACCCACTATTTCCAAGGGCCCACAGGGGGAACAAAGAACACTGGTGGGATTCCCAAGGGACCAAAGTTATGTGTCATTAACTTGGCAAATGGAGCTCCCAAAGTGTCCAAGGAATTACCATCAAATGGTCCCACTAATCTGGCTGCCTCCAAATACATTGATATTAATGATGAGGAAGAGGTTGCCAGATGTTGCATCTGGAAACAAGCCAGAGTCTAGAGGGATATTTTTCTCCCAATCACGTCCACTGACTATGTGATGAGGTTTTTAAGGACCGGTTTGCCTGCATGATCTAAGGGAGAAAGATTCCAGTGGCTTCTCACTGCTGGGTAATCCATGACTGTAAAGTATAAAAGGGATCTGTCTTTAGAGTTGCCAGCTATACCAAATATAGGACAGGAGTTCTGCATTAGGTTAGACAACCCCTCCACCGAGTAAAAGGTGGTCTTCCCCCAGGTGCTTCTTGATGACCAGTAACAACACCTCTTCTGGGAACTATGCATGATTATAATAAGGTCAGCTGCAACCCTTCCAGCTAAAGCTCACAGGTGTACTGGTTGATTTGCACTACAAAAAATCCTCAAATGAACAAAACTCCAATGGTACAAAACCCCAAAGAACAGGGCCTGTGGCACTCTCAAATGAGTGTAAACCAGTCTTTTGGTGAAAGGCTTTTCAGAAACCATTACTTCCCTCTCTCAGGACCTTCGAAACCAGCATCTACTCCATCAACCTAATCACCCTGGGTTAATAGTTCTGTCAGGCTCATGGAGCTGAAATGCAAAACTGGGTAGGGGAGTCAAAAGGAGAGAGTGGCCCACTGGACTCTTTTTTAAATATATATTTACAGGATCATCAAAGGAAAACAACGTATACCATAATTTAAAAAAAAAAGTCTTTATACATCTGAAAAAAGTCCACATCTTTCCCACCTCATGAGTGGTTTTATTTTTTTTTTCCTTTTGTCTATTAAAAAATTAGATATTCTGTATGTTTTTTTGCAAATATCTATAAAAAACATGATTTTTCATTTTATGCTTTACAAGTAGAAAGTTTGTTTGATTGGCAATAATATACAGTAGAAAAGCTCTTCAGGATGTTCCTGGGTTAGGAGAACAGAAAGGAAGGAGCAGGAGTGGGATGAGAAAGAGTAGGACTTGGAGAGGCTTAGTCCTTGACCATGGTACCGGTGTGGAGCAGAGCCTTCTAGTCTGTAATGACTGGCTTGCTTGTCAGCTTCAGTTCCACCCTGGGCTGAAGGCCATTCATCATAAAGAGAAAGTAGCATGATGGGAAAAGTCCACGTGTCAGATGGCAAAGTCTTCATGGTCCACGGGACTGAAGGCAGCTGCCCTCAGTATATCAAGGGAGTTCACTAGGATTAGGGTCCCCGTGAGATGTTTCCAACGCTTGGTAATGGGGTTCTTCATCTTGTCCAAGCCCAGGTGAAGCTCTTGGATGACATCCCGGTAGCTGTCCCCAATCTGATTGCTCCATGTCAGTAAGAAGTCATATGCAGGCTTCCACATGGCCTAGAATGTTAGCCCAAGGCAAAGAGGGAAAGGGACAAGGTTAGGATGCTTGAGAACTAGGATTTCATCTCTATCTTTAACCAAAGTAAGTGTATAAAATGTTCCCATTTTAGGGATGAAGTAGTTGAGAGGTGAACAGCAGATAGAAGTCTTTGGAATCTTCTAAGGAGACGTCTGACTAAAGTCACTTGAAGCAGTTACTGACTATCATCACTTTATAGAAGACACTCTTTCAACAAAGTGATGGGGATTGGCCTTGATCTCTTGTGGCTGAGTGTGGGTCTCAAACCCAGGTCCTCTGCTTCAAATCCTACACCAAGATTTCTTTAATCCTGGGCTGACTATTTTTCAAATTTAGGGTCAAGTCCACATGCCAGAAAATTAGAAACAGTACAATGAGAGATCTAAGAGACCTTCTCACTGCTTCAATCTAACATAAGGGATTTCTATTGAGATTCTATAAGCCATTATTTATTTCAATGGTATATTTCTACAGTAAGACCCAAGTAAGGAACTTAAATCTATTTGAAAAGTCTATTTATGTAAAGCCAAAAGGCCTGATCTAAAGATGAAATGCAAAACAGGCTAGGTCATACTTATCATATGCCTAGAAGAACTAGTGGCTAAGTGAAAAGAGCCATCTTTGAGCCCAAAGAATAAAACTTATAAATATCCACCCCTTATAGGGGCAGCTGAGCTCAAAAGAAAACCACACCCCTCCACTGGGGCTGCTTGAACATTGAATTCTTCCTCCCAAGACCCCTGAGCAGCTGCCATGCACAGGAGCATTTTCATCCAGTGCCACCTGAGTGAATGACGAAGTCCCTCCTCACCTCACTGTCAACCACCCCATTCCTGTCTCGGTGTGGAGATTCGTAAGCATCCATCTGTTGCTTGGATACTTTGGCGAGCTTTTCGGCCAGTTCCCTCCATCGTTGGGCCACCTCAACCGCCGTGGTCAGGAGCACAAAGTCCTGGATGAGTCTGACCACAAGGCCCTGACAGTCCATCTTCAACAAGGCCTAGAGAGACAAGAATACAGTCATGAGGCTTTGGGCCCCCAAGACAACCACACCACATACAGCCATCGGGCTTCAGATCCAAGCTAGCCTCACAGGTAGTACAAAGCAGAAGTGACATTGCTCCCAGAAGACACGTATATAGGGTTTTGAATACCAAGGCAAGCATGCTGAAGCTAGGTGGCCCATTGGTTAGCGCACAGGACTTGAGCATCAGGAAGACCTGGTTCACATTTGGCCTCAGATACTTTCTAGCTGTGTCATCCTGGGCAAGTCATTAACCTCTTTCAACCTCAGTTTCCTCATCTGTAAAATGAAGCTAATAGCAGTACTTACCCCCAAGAACCTTGTTAGGATTAAATGAGACAATACTTGTTAAGTGCTTTGCAAACTTTAAAGGGCTACCTAATAGCCATCATCTATTATGATTATCGTCAAGGCCACGCAGCTCCTGCATGGCAGACCTTTGCCAGGAATCCAAGCGTTACTACATCCAGGCCTGGCTTTTTCAAGTTACCCTTGAAGTCACATCAAGAAAGGCTATCAGGATGATAGGATGGAATCAGGAAGCATCCTTTCCAGAGGACACTGGGGATCCAATTCATCCTATGTATTATATTGCCTTCCACACTTTGCCAAGACTTGACTTGTAAATCTTTTGGAAGAACAAAACTCTGGGGAATGTCTCTCCACACTCACTGCTGAGCTACCATTAGATTTCCAAGTCAAAGAGCATTATTTGCATATTTGCAGAATCTGGGGACGAGAGGGACAAGTAAGGATGATAGCTTTCTTACTTGCAACCAAAAACCCAAGGGTTCCAAGAAATGCTAATGGCTTTGGTAACTGGTAACTGCCCACACCATCTGGCAGGGGTCCAGAAGCTGTGCACTGAAAGGGGATGCAACTGAGGCCAGGTAGAGTCTAAGATGAATGGATGGCCCAGTGCCTGAATGAAGCTATCTTTCACTGGGCACCACCACACAGCACCATGGAGGAGGGCAGTCCAGGGCTGGTTCCCAGGCCCTCAGCAGCAAAGTGCTTGGTGCGGATTTTTCTTCCCCTTTAAAGTCTATCAAATTAAGAAGAAAAAAAACTCCCTTGGAGACATTCCTCCTACAAGTTCTTTAATTTTCTTTCAAAGTCTGTACAGGTATACAGGTATATAGGTATACAGATGCCTGTCTTCCGATAAAACCTCATGACTTTGACTATTTCACTCCCCCCACTCCAAATCCTAAACAATAAATGAAATCACATATATGTGCACCCTTCCCTGGATTCCTTATTGCTGATAGGATCAAATTCAAACATCCCAGCTTGGCCTTGAAGTTGTGACATTTCCCAGAAGGTCAACAGACATCTCCTCTGCCCCTCCTTCTCTGAATACCGTCTCTACATTCCAGGCATTGGTTGTATCTAGGGCCATGCACCGCCTGGAACACAGCTCCTCCCCATCCCTACCTTCTAGATTCTTTTCACCTTCATCCCAGGACCACCATTTCCTATGATCATCTGCTGATGTTTCCCAGTGCAGTCGAGTAAGGAAGGGGGTGGGGAGCCATTAACTGAATTATCAGACACCCTCAAATTTTCCCCACTAAAAATGCTGCTAAATCACAGGCCTCAGCTGTCAAGCTGTTAACTGCACTGACTTGGACTTTGGGAAGGTAACAACAGTGTAAGAAAAGACCATCAAAATAAAATTTTCCTTCTTGGGCCTCCATATTCCAGCTCAATATGTGCCCATCTAACTCTCATGTGTTGTTCGTTTATTAATTATGAGCGGGTGAGCTGGACGGGGTTTGGGAGCCAGAACTCCAGAAGACACGTGAGGAAATGAGCTACCCACCTCCAAACAGGGAAGGGAGGGGGTCTGGGCAACTGGAGGGATTGGCTTTACTTGACTGCCTATTTGTTACAAGGGTTTCTTTCTCCCTTTTTTTGTTTTGTTTTCCAGTGGTGGTAGGGGAGGAGAGCTAAGTGGGAGAGAGAACAACAGATTTTTGTTAATGGAAAATATTAATTCTAATAGTGCTTTTAATTCTGTAAATTTGATAAGCTAGATCAAACAGGTCCAAGCAGAGGGAGCCCAAGCTCAGTGCTTTGCCCAAAAGTACAGATAAGTGGGAGAGAAGGAATCCTTGGCTCTCCACCTCCACACCCTGCCCTCCATGGAGCCCCCCTTCTTACACCAAGTGGTAAACTGTGACCCATCTCCCAACAAGGGGGATGAGAATGGGCCACCCACCACCACCACCATGGCCATACCACAGAACTTGCATAATTCTCTAAAAACACAATGAAAACAAGTAATAGGCACCTGTCCAAATACTCCAAGACAAACATCCAGGCAGGTGGGTTCCTGGGCAGGTGCTGTTCTGAGGATCAGAGAGGATGAGCTGCAAACATGAGGCATTACCATGGATACACACACAAATCAGCCCTCCCCTGAGGATCAGCCACTTTGTTAGACAAGGTCAGCACCCTCGCCAGCCTGCTCAGGGAACCTGCCAAGCTACTGTTTCCATCTGGCACAGACCTGGTCTGCTACCTGCATGAAGAGAAATGTACATTGTGTTGCATTGCCCATCACAGTCACGACTTATTAAAAGCTAAGATTAAACTGCCTAAGATCCAGACACTACAACATGATTCCTTCCAGTGAAGAGATGAAGGAGAACACTGGCTACCACAGGACAGAGAGACCACGGGCTAATGCAGAATGAGACCCACATCTGGGCACAGGGCCAATGTGGCAATCTGTTTGGCTTGACTACAATTCTCTGGCACTACGTTTCTTTCCTTCTTTTCTTCTCTGACTTCTCTCCCTCCTTCCTTCTTTTTTGATTCATTCTCCCTTTTTTCTCCAGTGAGTGGGGGAAGATGGAGAGGAGGAAAAAGTAAATGCTTGATAATTGAATATATATATATATACATATACATATATATATATTCAAAATATAAGTAAAATATATATACTTACATATTTTACATATATGAGCAAACAAATTAAAAAAAAACTTGATGGATCAGGAATCAGTCAAGGCTGAAGTTCAATTTTTAGAGCCCACATTTCCTGGCAAAGAGGGCTCTCAATCTGCCATAACGAACAAATAATCAATCTGTTTGGTGAGTCACTAGCCAAGCTCAGTCTCCTTAATCTCATCTTCATCTTTCAGCCTGAGCGAAATCTAATTATTGGCGTGAAATTGTGCGAGCTCTTGTAACAAAGGTTCGCAAAGCATTACACTTTCAATTCTACCATGAGAGGGGCTGGTACTAATAGGCCATCATCTTCAGTTCAAGACATGGGGCCAAAAACATGTCAATATTTTATTTTAGTCACATCACCCTTCCCCCATTTCCCATCTGAACTAGGAGAAAGGAAGTCTTGGGAATTGCTAGATGGACCCCCTCAAAAATGTTTGGGGATGTCATTCCCATTTGCAGAAGAATAGTGACTCATTGACATTTTCACACCAATTAGTTAGTGGCAATATGGTGACCTTTAATCAGTACCTCACACTGGCTTAAAATGGGGTCAGGGGTGGGGCTGGTAGTGACAAAGAAGCCCCAGGTGAAGCAAGGAGGAAGACAGAGACCAGGGAAGGCTTTCTGAAAGAGGCTGCATTGAACTTATACTCAAAAAGATGGATAGGAAGTCAAATGACAAAAAGAGAAAGTAAGAACATTTCTGTTCCAAGGAGCAGCCTGAGCCAAGGCACAAAGAGGAAAGAGGGCAGAGAGAAATGATCCCAGGGAGAATTTTTCCCCTGTATTATTTTTCTCTGTTACAGAGATATTATTGCACTTTGGTTATAAAAGAGAATATATAATCTGAAATAAGGCTGAGAAGGGAAGGTGCTATCTTGATTGACTGAATATCAGAGAAAAAAGATTGTATATTTTGATATCTTAGGCAACTGGGCCCCAATAAAGATTTTTTAGGAGTGACATTTCCAGAGGGTAGGCAGGTGCGGTGGAAAGAGAGGGCTCCTGGTCCAGTCCAGGTGGGTTCTAATGAGGACTGCAGTGAGGATGGCAAGATCACAGGATAAGACTGAAGTATTTGGAGGAACCCTTAAGAACTCAGGAGCCCTGAAGCATGGGGAAGTTGAGGCTACTGAATAGAGCTGAATGACCAGAAACTTCCTGTCTCCCTCTATGATCCATGCCAGTCTGCTTCTGATAGGCATGGGGGTAGGGGTACAGGAAGGGTTAAAGAGTAAGCCAGAGGGAGGCAAGACAGTGAAGCGGAAGGAACACTTGATGATCAGAAACGATAAAAAAGACAGTTCCAATGACGTAAAGCCCAAAAGCTTTTTTAGCACGAGCAAAATCAATGCAAGTCGGGGTAGTGAGCATTGAATCTTTTTACTTTACAGCTTTTGTTCTGTTTTAAAATTCTTCATTACAAGGGGTGGAGAGAAAAGGGATATATCAGGAATTATGGTGATGGAAAAACAAGTGGTATGAATAAAATATAAATCCGAACCAATTCAAAGCAAGCAGAATCAGAAAGGGGACAGGGAACTGAGAATTTCGAGCCTCTTTCTATGCTAAACATCTAATCTTTATTAGGTAATAAATAATCTTTATTCCTTTAAAGAGAATGGATAAGAATATAAGAAGAAGGCATTCCCCAGTAGATGAATGATCAAAAGCTATGGAGAGGGAGTTCTCAAAAGAAGAAAGGCAAGTCATCAGCAAGCAGAAAAAAAAGTGTTCCAAATCACTAACGATCAAAGAAATGCACCCACCACTCTACTAATCCAAAGCTACAGAGAAATCTGCTGGAGAAAGACTCACAGCCCTACATGGTACAAATCATGTTATCCAACTGGGCCCTCACTATGGCAAGGCAACCATTTGGATCTTTCCTAATCCCCTATTCTCCCCACAGAAGCTATTTGCAATCTTTCTCCTTCCCTGATCCCCCACAGCTCACCCACCCTCTGACCCAATCAAAGCACCCATGAACATCATCTCTTCCCCCGTCTTTTGTCAGTCTCTGACACAGACAGCCAATCTTTCTTCTTCACTTAATCACATTTTCTCCAGTAGATGAAACCTCACTTGTCCGGTCTGTGATCTTCAGCTTCTCTCTGGCTACTAGCTCCTTCCCAGATGCCTGAAACTATAACTACCTCCCCAAACTTTTAACAAACAAAACACATTCACTGGACCCTACCACCAACTCAAGCTCCTTTTTTTGTCAACTAAACCTGAGAGGGCCGTCTACACACGTCCTCCCTTTACTCTCACTCATTCCTAAATCCTTTACATTCTGACTTCAAACTTCATGACTCAAACTATTCTCTCCAAACTGTACTAACTATATCTCATTTGCTTTATCTAAGGGAGAGTCTTTTCTCAGTCCTTTTCTTTATAGATCGGTCTACTATATGTGATACTAGTTCAGTAACATTAAGCCTTTACTAGGCACCTACTGTTTGCCCAGCAGTGTGCTAAGCCTGGCAGATAAAAAAGCAAAAGCTAGTCCTGAGAATGTCATTTTTCAATTGATATATGGTCAAAGGAAATGAACAGGCAGTTTTCAGACAAAGAAAGATACCCATATGTATGCATACGTGCACACACATATATATGTATGTCATATGAAAAATGCTCTAAATCACTATTGATTAGCGAAATGGAAATCAAAACAACTTTGAGGTACCACCTCACACCTGTCAGATTCGCTGATATGGCAGAAGAAGAAAATGACAAAATGTTGGAGGGAATGTGGGACACTAATGCACTCTTGACAGAGTTGTGAATATTTTGGAAAGCAATTTGGAACTATCCACAAAGGGCTATAAAACTACACATACCTTTTGACCCAGAAAAAGGAAAAGGATCCATATATACAAAAATACTTATTATAGCTCTTTTCGTGGCAGCAAAGAATTAGAAATTAAAGGGATCCCCATCAACTGGGGAATGGCTGACCACGTTGTGGCATATGATTGCAATGGGATATTATTGTGCTATAAGAATGATGAGCAGGATGATTTCAGAAAAACCTGGAAAGACTTATATGAGCTGATATAAAGACAAGTGAGCAGAACGAGGAGAACATCGGACATATTAATAGCAACATTGTGTGGTGATCAACTTGAATCACTCAACTATTCTTAGCAACATAATGATCCAAGACAAATCCAAAAACCTATGGTGAAAAGACGCTCTCCACCTCCAGAGAAAGAACTGATGGAGCCTGAATTTTTTCTCACCATATTCTTCTTGTTTTGTTGTTGTTTTGCAAGGTTTCCTGTGTTTTCATTCTTAGAACGATTAATATGGTAATACATTTTGTATGAGTATACATATATAATCTATATCAAATTGCTTGCCATCTCTAGAAGGGAGGGGGCAGAGAATTTAGAACTCAATTTTCTTTAAAAAGAATGTTGAAAATATTTTTACATGTAACTGAGAAAAAAGAAATTAAAAAGAATAAAAAGCCCTCAAGGTGTCTCCTCCTGCCTGGACACTCAGGTCTTTCAATTCCAGATTCCCCTTGCTTTCCAATGTATGGTAGGAACAGCTTGGTGTCAATGAATGCAAGTACTGAACCTTGTGTAGGGGCCCCATGTATTCAGATTTGCACCATTCCAAGCACTAATTTTTGTTAATGTAAGCTCAGTTCTCATGTGAAACGGTCTCGGGTCAGGTACGAGTCCCCCCAGAGAAACTTGCTGGGGAGAGCATCCCACCCTTGAGATTGGTCCATGGTCTAAGCACACCTTTTGTTAATTAGCTAAGGGGCTGAGAGCATGCACGGTGTTCACGAGCGAACTATGCAGCTGGGAGAGCTTAAATGGGGACAGGAAAGCCTAAAGGGTTGTTGTTGCTCTTCCTTGCTCCTTGGGAGGGAGAAAGGGGCTCCCATGGGGAGCACTAGCCCTGCATGCTGACATGTAGCTTGTATCCAGAATAAAGCCTACACCTCTGTTTGACTCTGGAGGTCTCTTCTCTTGTATGTTTATCCAGCTGGCCACCAAAGACCTGAGACAGGTAAGAGGACCCAGGCAGCCCACGGTGTTAGGCCGGACAAATTTTGTAAAATATGGTTATTCGTTGCAGCCCAATGGAAATATGCAGTGTGAATTCGAATGACCACATCCCTGGATTCATTATTTATATCGTCAGGACCTAGCTGTAGAGACTTCTTGCTCCTGGATCTTCACCAAGAATCTCAGGGATGTCCCTTGTGTGTGTGTGTGTGCGTGTATGTAGGTATGTGTGCACACACATATATACATATGTATATACATAGGTATGTGCATATATATATTTATATGTACATCTATCTAGACACACACACACACACACACACACACACACACACACACACACACACACACACACACACACACACACGCGCAGACTCAGGGAACTCAGTGAGCTGTAAGCTGATGATGTGCCAGCCAAGAAAACAAATGTCAACTTGGGCTGCACTAAGCAGGCCAGGCCAGGGAGGTGCAAAGTCACACATAATCCCATTCAGTCCTAAGGAGAATCATAATCTGCTCTGAGCACAGCTTTGAGGGGAGGATGGAGCTAGGGGAGCAGACACCAAGTCTGTGATTTTGTTGGTATAGGGAGCTTCCAGTGAGAAACCTCCCTCTACACTGGGCCACCATCCTGAACCTTAGAGTCTTAAGGGATTAAGTGATTGAGCCAGCATCACAGTCAGTATGTGTCAGAGGACAGGTGTGAACCTAGCTCTTCTTGATGCAGGGGCCCCATTCTATCCCTTAGGCTACACTGCCTCTGACTTGGGAGTGCTTTTTAATGATACATTTTTAATAAAATCTTGTTTTTTCATCACCTGCATTTCCTAACGTAGCCTTCTCTGGCAAAGAATAACAAATTAAAAATAAAATCAGTTGAGCAAAATGAACTAATCCATGCAAAAGGTTGGGGTTCTCTCCACAGGCCTGCACAGTCCCAGAGAACAAGGGAGGAAGGCCTATGGACAAGAAGTCACAGTGCAGGGACCATTTCTACACATGGCAAGACAAAGGACTGAGCCTGGATTTCACCTCTGACTTTTTGGATGTGACCTTGGAAGAGGCACTCAGTCTCTCTGGGTCTCAGTTTACTCCTCTGTGAAGGAGGTTTGACCAGATGGCCTCTGAAGTCCCAGCTCTAGTCTCTGCTGCCAAGAAGCACAATCACACCTTCTTCTTAATGACCCTCCCTAACTTTCACAAGGATATATAAAGGGATGGAAACCTCACTAATCTGACAGAAAGCAGCTTACTAACTAATGGATTTGACTCATTACCCATGACCCAAAGGGGCCTCTAACACCTCTTCCAAACGAGAAAGTCTCTGGAAAACATCCCTCCCTATCCCCAAACAAGGAAACTCGCCCCATCCTGGACAGCATCCCTAGACTTGAGGAAGCCACACTGACAAGTAAGGAGGGACTCTGCCTAAGGCCTTCTTGGAAGAAGAAAATTTGTTCTGTCTGTTTTAAGGTCTGTTAATTAATATGGTCCAGAGGCCTGTGGCTTTCCAGAGAGCTCTGATACCCAACCTGTTCAGCAGCTCATGGAAACTGATATGCATAGACTCTGTTCTCTTTGGAAACAGGGCCCCTTAAAGCAGAGTCCCCTAGCAACATGCCCATTGTGTACCAAGTCTACTGCTTGGCCAATGGCAGTAGACTGCTGAAACGTAAAGTCTGTTGATGAACTGCTCTGATAATGGATCAGTAGGTTGGCATTTCAGGGCAGGTCACCTCCTCTCAAACCATCTTGCAAGAGAAATTTCTGTTCTCCCTACCAGCACATTCAAGAAAAGGAGAAAGAGTCAAGGCACAGGATTACATCATCCAACTCCAAAAGGAACTCCAGGAATCATCAAATACCTTCCCTTTGAATATAAGGCAACTGAGGCCCAGCAGGGAAAAGTGACTTATTTTTCCAAGGATACAAAGAGAAGTAAGCGCAGAAGGAATGGCTCCCATCCCAGTCCTCTGGCCACATACCAGGAGCACGAGTGAAGACGACTGGCTGCATTGACCAGTTCCTACATTCCAGCTCCTGGGAGGCTGGGCTGACTTAATAGTTGTGTTGTATGAATTGGGAGTATATCAATAAACAATTATTAAACACCTACTGTTTGTCAGGCATTGTGCTAAATGCTGAGGATATAAAAAGAGGTAAAAGACAGATCCCTGTCCTCAAGAGACTCATGATCTAATGACACAGCAGGTATTTCAAAAACATTTCATGATTGAGGACAGAAGTACAAACACTTCCATATTTTTTAAATCCTAGAAAAGCATTAGAACTCTGATGTATTAAACGGTTGCATCTTTAGTGCAACCCTGCTCAGTTTTCTGATGAGGAAACAGGCCCAGAGAAAGAGAATAAACTGTCTAATATGACACCAAGTTAGCAGGAGAGCCAGGTCTAGCCCCCAATATCCATCCCCTTCCCACTCTCTGCTACTGGGCAAAGGCCTTGGACACATTGATGGTATTTCTTCCACTATAAAGAAACGTATTACTGAACTTCAAGAATGCATTTGTAGGCAGTTAACTAATAGGCACACCAAGGGTTTTTGTTGCTGTGTGTGTTTTTTTGGGGGGGAGGGGAGTGTATATTTTGAGTCTAGATTTTCTTCTTACCTGAAAGAAACACATTCCATAAAATCACAGAATCTCAGAGTTGGAAGGGAACTCAGCAGGCCACCTTGTTTGAGCCATACCTGAACCAAAGCCTGTAGGCTCTTGATAATCCACACACTCAACAAGTCAACACTGAACCTTTTCTTGAAGTGAGAGAATTTAGTGAGTTTGGCCTTTGATGGCTGTGTTCTTAAATCCTGACTGTCAAGCACCATGTCAGTCACGTCTCCCCTTCCTTTCCTTGGTTTTTCATTATTAAAAGATAAACAACCTGTCACAGCAGATAATTGCTCATGGCAGCATTTGAGCAGCTTTTCTTCTTTTAATCAACATGAAGGGATTCAAAACAAGAACTCCCAACCATCCTGAGCCCTGCGCTGCCTTTGAAGCGCATGTTGTCTTGGACTCGCAGGCAGAAATCGGGAACCATTCTGAGATTTAGGCTGGAAACCAGCAACTATTCAAAACTATGGTTTCATCAACGCCAGCTGTTCCTCCATGGCCATTGTGCATCCATCACTGACATTTCCATATTAATAAGCATGCTAAGTAAGAACTGTCAGAATATCCACAGATGCCAGTGATGGATCAAACAAAAACCCCTGGAAATCTCCACGAAATGGGCATTATTACCATGATTGGCCATGCTTTCCTAGGATCTGTTTAAAAGAAGACAACCCATTAAGAGCATGGAGGCAACTGGCTAAATCTCAAATGCTTCCTGATGCCTTCCAAGTGAACCCAAAGGAATACAATCTGCCAAGTACTCACCATCATTAGCTCCTTCTGAAAAGATTTTCTGTCTTTATTCTCAGTGTTATTACAGTCTTCCTTCAACTTTTCAAGGACAGAGGCCACCCGCTCAGGCTCACTGTCCAATTCTGCTCGGCAAAAGAAAGTGAGTGGTAGATTCACGTAGCCCAAGGCATCTGCGAATGACCGCCAACTACTGATGTTCTCCATAAGCAAGGTCCTTACAGAGGCATAGATATAAGTCAGAAACTTGCAGGGCCTCAGAATTTGTTCCAGAAGCACACTGGTACTAAGGTCAGGTCCAGAAAAAAAGCATGGCCTGACTTTTCCTACAATTAACACATTCTTGGTGTGCACGAGTCCAATCTTACCCTGGTAATAGCCAATGTACCATTCCTTTGTCCAGAGTTGGCCTTTTAATTTGATCTTCTCCTCACTAAGCAGGGCTATGATGTCTCCTTTCTTGTATTCCAGCAAATAGTGATTCTTATTCTGTCTCACAACTGTCTTAAGCAATTTTCCAAACTTAAGGCTAGCCACTGGACGTTCCTGAAATGTTGGGTATTTGGTGGTTGCAGCCAGAGGAGACAGGATAATCTTTCCAATCTCATTCTTCTTAAGGAATCTCCTAGGTCCAGAAGTCTTAATGGCACTCTTGGGTGGCGGCTGCGGGGTCTGGACACAGAACTGGGTGAGAATGGCCTCCTGATCGTCTTTCACCTGGATCCTCAGGGTGAAATCTGAGAGGTCATTGGGGTCATGGGACATGATGGGAAAGATCAGGCGGCTCACCTTGCCCAGTTTCATCTGGAAGCCCCTGACGACTTTGGCTTGCTCGCTGGCTCTGACCTCAAAATTGGTCATATTGGAGAACATGCACAGCTTGAGGTCCTGGGGCCTGGACAAAACAAACTGGTGCTTCCCCCACAGCTGCAAGGCCACTGGAGAAGTGCCATGGACTTGCCGCGTGACCTCACTTACCAGCAGGGTCTTCGGTGCACACTCGTGCCCAAAGATCGTGACCACAGTCTTAAAGGAAGGATGGATGTGCTTGGGGCCATACACCCCCACTGTGATTTTCTTACTGATGAAGTCCCACACAGTGGAAGGGTAAAGAATGTTCTGTCCATGGGCCACAACAGCTATGTACATACAAGGTTCCAGGTTCTCTAGGTGAACTTGGATTGTGTCTCCACAGTTATACATTAATGGCACTGGGACATATGGCCCTTCCTTCATGTCGCTGCGCAAACACTGCAAGGCCACGGTGCTCTTACTGACCACGTCCTGTCTCACTTCAGCTGAAACTTTCATCTCCAAGATGATGAATGACTTTACCTCCATGTTGCTCAGTTTCACCTCCAAGACTGGGCTGATGGTACTAGACTTGTCACTGTTGAGCTCCAGGGGTGGGTCTAACAGGGCTTTCATGGAAATCTGCTGCATTTCCCCAGGAGCAACATGGCCCTCAGGAACGTGGATGGTGATATTTGTGTCTGGGAGCTGGACGGCCCCGCCAGATGAATCCAACTTGCATACGATGTTTGTCTCCACAGGCTGAGTCTGACCCCAGCCAGGATTTTGGCCAAGCAGATCTAAATCATGGCAGGAGCGGGCCAGCTTCCTGTGGTTCAACCAGGCAGTTCTAAAGTCCTCTCGACTCTGGAATTGTTCAGGGGTTGGAGATTTTAATCCGGTGAAAAAGTTGGATGATGATGGGGCTTCAGACTTGGCTTGCAAGACAGACAGCTCCGATAAACTGTATGAACGTTTGCTTCTAAAAAAGGGATTATCTCGTTTGACGGGTTGCTCGGCACTGGAGAGTCTGTTGGTGGATGGCAGTTCATCAAAAATATTGCCAATGCTATTGGTCATTGCAGAACCTGTTGTTGTAAAAGATGGTGGTGCCTCTGTGTCAAAGAGCAGTAAATCCACTGTTGTTTTTGGAGCCACCTCCTCCAGGCTGGGCATAACGGGCACATTCCCATTCAGAAATGGGTTTGTTTGCACCCCATTCCAGAAAGGGTTATTGTTGTGGGCTTTATTTGAACTTTTCTTCTCCTCTGTCCACCCTCCTCCCAGCAATTCCAGCTCCTTGGCGATTTCATCAGGGCTGTCCAGAAGATTGTCGATCATGCCGCTGTCACTTAGTGTTGAGTTGCGGTAGTTGATGGGCTGTACATAGGAGGAAGGGATGTAGCCCATCTCTGTGGTGTTGTGCGCATACCACCACTCTCCACCGGATGTATCCAAGACATACAAGTGGTCCCCTTTGGAGAACTTCAGAGTGGTGAAGTTGGTGGGGCAGTAGTCCTTGATTGCTATCACTTCTTTCGCATTTCCAAAAGGCGTGGGATTGTCCACAAGCAAGGCACTGGGGGAAGGCACTGGAAAAGAGTAAACTGAGTCAGTGAGCCATCTGTACTATTCTCGACAAACAGGGAAAACATGGGGTCTGGGAGGGAAGCAACAATAAGCAGAGAGATCTGAATGAGGAGCAGCAGGAAGAGAGTGCCACGTCTGGAGTCAAACAACACGGGTTCAAATCCTAGCTCTGGCACTATTAACTCGAGCATCTGAGGGTGAATCATTCAATCTCCCTAGGTTTCAGCTTCCTCATGTCTAAAATACAGGAGACGGCCTAATTGTCTTCTAAAGTTGCTTCGAGTTCCAGAGCTACCATTCCACCATGACAAACATCCAACCCAAAGATGATTTCAAAGAAAACAGCTAGATGAGTGAGGCAGAAGGGCAAGAGGATGGGACTCAATCAGGAAGACCTAGTTCAGATCTTGCCTCTGCAAGTCACTACCTCCCTGAGCCTGTCTTCTGTAAAACAGGTACATGAGTACCTAGAGCAGCTACCTTCCAGGATTGTTCTGACAGTGGATACCAAAAGAAAATCATCCTAAAATGTCAATGTGGAATTGTTTCCTTCTTTTCACTTGTACCCTCAGTGCCTAGCAAAGTGACTGGCACTTAAGGAATGCTGGTAAATGACTGACTAGACCTAAAATGGACTACAGAATGGTCAAGTATTATTATTTTGAAAAAGTAAGAGGAGGATGAAGAGGAAGGATGACTTCCCCATGGCTTACCGACGGGGAGGTCTCCACTTTTACTCATCCAATGCCATATCAGCCACCAGCAGTGAGAGCTGGGAGGGCTCTTTGAGAACCCTCAATTTTGGAGGCTTGGAGATCCAGAGAAACAAGGGAGTCCAGAAGCCATTGAGTCCAAGCCCTCAGTTTCCTCAAGAAACTAGGCTTAGATTAGGTGGGCTCCAAGATTTCTTTCAGGTCTAAATCTGAGTCTAGGACACAGGTTCTTAAGTTGAGGTTCAAGAACTTTAAAAAAATATCACTATATTTAAATACTTCCTTTGTAATTTTATTTCATTTTAGGCATTTTAAAACCTCATTCTGAGAAAGGGTCCGGGTACCACAGGCTTCAGACCACCACAGGGCTGTATAACACACGAAGTAAGAACTCACCCTACAAAATTGTTTTCTTTATTTTTCTTGTCTTTGGACACCTAAACATTCAAATTGTAAAGTCAGGCAAGGCAACTTTTAAACTGCACAAATCTTTTTTTGTAACTGTGATGTGACCTCAGAGTGAATGAAATTTCTGAGCTGTATGGGCCCTCGGGGCCATGGAGAGCAACTTGACCAGGAAGTATCTCTGTCACAGACATGACTAGTGGTTATGAAATATTTCCCATCAGGGGGAGCTCCTTACCTTCCAGGGCTGCCCATCCATCCACCTCTGGACTGTCCCCATTCTTATCAAGATTGTATCTTCCAGGGGGAAATTCTAGCCCCTAGCTTGGGCTAGGCGCTCTGGCGCCAAGCAGAACCCAGTCAAGCCCTCCATGAGGGCTACCACCTCCCCTAAGTCTTTCTGCTCTCCAGTTTAAATATCTCCATATCCTTCCAGCAATCTGTACAAGACACTGCTCAAGGCCCTGTTCCACCCTGGCAATTACCACACCCTACATTTCTCAAATATCTTTAATGTTATCTTTTTAAGCTGGCAAGAACAAATAAACCCATCTTCCCTCCTGCCTCCCACCTCCCAAGGTCACCTGGCTCACTGACAAAGTCCCACTTTCCCTTTTTGAGCCAATGAGCTTTGAGTTCATAAAATAGGCTATACTCCCCTCTCCCCCAAGCCCTGATGGGGCTCCAACTGCGTGTTGTCAGTACTAAGAGTAACCATTGTTATAAAAACATCTCACAGTGCAGGTGGTAGGTAAAGCTGCACTTTAATCTTTTGAGTTCTCTGCACATGCAAGAGAAAGGATAGTATGAGCTCAGAACCCATCAAGGAGCATAGATGTGCAAGGACAATTGAGGGTCCCCCCACCTCCATTTTTCAGATGAAGAAACTGAGGTGCTACGATGACTATGAGGCATTTAATTTTACTTTTCAGTGACTTAATGGGTCATCCAGGAGGTACAGTGGATAGAGCACTGGGTCTGGAGTCAGGAAGGCTCATCTTCCTACATTCAAATCTGACCTCAGACACTCACTAGCTGTATGACCCTGGGAAAGTCACTGAACCCTCTTCGCCTCAGTTTCCTCATCTGTAAAATGAGCTGGAGAAGAAAATGGTAAATATTCCAGTATCTTTGCCAAGGAAAGCCCAAATGGGGTCCCAGAGAATTGGACACATCTGAAAATGACTGACTAATGAAGTGATTTGATATTTTTCCCCTTCCCATACTTTTTTCCTTAGTTTCCTGAAAGTTCTGAAAAGAATCCAGTACCTCAAATCCATGTGCTCCTTTTTTTGAACCCTACAAGGGGCTTCAAGGCTGCCCATTCTCATCTCCTCATTTTACAAATGAGGATCCTGAGGCCCAGAAAGCAAGTGAGTCATCTGGATCACCCAGGCTGAGCCCGAGCTCAGATTTGAACTCAGGAGCTCTGACTGCAAGAGCGGCCCTCTTCCTACCTAGCAGGTTGCCTCAATCCATAGCACAGATGTAGGCAGCAAGGCCAGATGTCTAAGACAGAGTGGCTTGGTGGAGAGTGCTGAACTTGGAGCCTCCAAGTCCTGGGGTCAAATCCCCCCTCAGATCCCTGCTAGCAGGTATGACCCTGGGCCAGGCCTGTAACTTTTGCGTTTCAATTTCCTGAGAGCTAAAATGGGGCTCCTACCACCACCCTCTTTATGTGGAGGATTTCACGTACAAACATTTGGGTTCCATGCATATGGCAGCTGCATGAAAGGGGAGCTGGCCATTTCAGTAATCCAATGTCAACCTGGAAGAGACCCTCAGGTCTGCTAGTAAAACTCCCTCATTATACAGAGGAGGAAACTAAGGCTCAGGAAAGGTCAGGTGATCTGCCACTTTGATGAAGAGCATGATCTGGCTAGTCTGGTGTGGGCATGGTGATTCCTGCCTGAAATCCCAGGGCCCAGGGAACAGGGGTAGGCCGGTAGGTTTCTCTAGCTCGGGAATGCTGCTCTGCAGTGTATATCTGTGTGGAGTCCATGACCAGTACGCTGAGGCCTGGAGGTGGGGCAGGGAGGGAGGCACACCAGGCTGCCCATGGAGGGGCCAACTGGCTCAGGAAACAGAGCCAGTCACAGCTTCCCTGCCAATCAGTAAATGAGATAGGGCCTGTGGGTAACTTCTGCACTTCCAGGATAGGAGATAGAGGGAGACTCATATTTAAAATAACAAATATGATTTAATAATGTTCCTTTTCTTTCCAAATAAATAAATGGCAAAATGCAGAGTCATAAAAAGTTGAGAGGAAAAAAACAGAGTTGCAGTAAAATTAACCAAAACCACCCTTGAAACTTTGGGGTAGCCTTGGACTCTTATTGAGTGTGTAGTACAGAGGACAGGTACTTGGACTTGGGGTCCAGAAGACCTGAGGTTGAATCCTGCCTCACACATGATCTCTCAGCCTGGGACTGACCTCAGTTTCCTCATCTGTGAAATGATTTGGACAATGGCCTCTAAGGTCCCTCTAAACTTCTGAGGAAGGATCCTACATCTTTATGTGGAGGCAGAGTAAGTAGTACAATAGAGAGGGTATCGAACTAGCATTACTCCCCTACCCCACCCCACTGCCATCACAGAGAGGAACTGGAATGAGACTGGAGTGGAAGTCCAGGATGCAATTTCACATCCTTTTGTTAAAGATTCAAGTCAGCTCTTGTTTACCCCCCCAAGCTGTCCCTCCCGTAGATTTCCTTGCTAGATATTCTTTCTTGAACACTATTTAAATGATAGCTGGTTATCTCCCAACCAGGAATATTGACCCATCCGTCCCCTCCACTGGAAGAGGCTCTTCAGATTTCTCCAAGTCAGATCCTTGGGCCCACATTTGAGCCCTTACACGATCAGGTAGATAGTCAACAAACAATGCCTACTATACGGCAGGAACTGTGCTAAGCCCTAAGGATATGAAAAAAGGTGAAAGCAGTCTTCTCACTCTCAAATAGCTCATAGTCTGATGGGGAAGAAAGCATGTAAATAACTATGTCATACAAGGTAACCATAGAAGGAAGGCCCTATGTCCAATCACCAATCCTTTCTACACTCTTCTTTGCACACTACAAAGTGACATGGGGCCCAGATTCCATGAGCTCACCTTTGACATCATTAAAGCTTGTCTCTGAGAAGCCTTCACTCAGGTCGATCAGAGTCCCTTCAGACTTGCAGCGTGGGAGCCCATTGGAGTTGGCTGCACGGATCCGCTGAGCCGCCATCTTGAAACCCTTTCCTTAGTAGGGGCTAGTGCTTCATGTTTCCTCCCCAGACTCTGGCAGAGAGGTTGCTATGACATCCGTCCTGGGCAATCCTGGCCTTCCCAGGGCTGTGCTTTTACAGTGGGCTTCTGTCAGAAAAGAAAAACGAAAGCATGGTCAGGGTCCATCCTTTCAGCAAGGCATTCTTGTCACATATGGACACAATGGTCATTTAAATAAGAAAAAACTACTCTCATCCCCAGTTGGAAGACGCTCTGTGGTGGACAAGCCCTCTATTATTTTTCTAGGAAGGGCCAATATGAATGGACAAGAGCCAGGAGCCAAGAGCTTATGCCAACTTTCTGTTCTTTGATTTGGCCACTGTGGGCCATCACATCCAACCCAAGCAGTTTTCTTTTGCCTGGTATTCATGCTCTCTCTTCCTGGTGGGGCCCCAGCACAACTCACAATGTCTTTCCCGGGCCACCTGGCCTGCACATTCATCTCAGTCAATGAACGAGATAAAACATTATTTGTTCTGAATATACAGCTGGTTTTGTGGGTCAGGAGAGATGTGTGTGTACCCAACAATACGATCATTGTTATTTCATGAATGGCAAATACTGCCTCCCACCCTCAACCCTCAGCCTGTGGTGGCTGTCCTTCCTTACTCAGTCTCACAGCCTCACTCCTAGCTTTCTGTAGTATGTAAGTGGGCACCACAAATCTGGCTGATGGAACAACCTGCTCACAGAAACGGGGGGATCAAATGTATACCACTCTTTTCTCCCTGTATGATCACACAGTGATCACCCAATCCCAACGTAAGCAGTTATGTGTAGATACTGGATCAGACACCGGGCGTACAAAGACAAAATATTTGCTTCCCTTTATGAAGTATCTCTGTGCAGGGTAACATTTTCACAAAGAAATAATCCCCATCAGGAAAGAGAAAAGACATCAAGAATGTACATTGAGGTAGATGGGTAAACACAAAGTAACTGGGGGTGGCTGCTGTCAGAACAGAAGTCCCACAAAAAGCTGCACTTGGAGATTAGCCTTCAACAGAGTCGAGATTTCCAGGAGATGCAGGGGAGGAAAGACCTGCATGATACGGGTGGGCACCCTGTAACAAACAGGAGTCATTGAGCAAAACCAATTCCTGCTTTGGCTTTGTTGAAAAAACGACACATCTCATTTTCTCTGGCTTCTGTTTTTCACAGGACAGCACAAAGCCACTGAGTGCACGAGCTGGAAAAAGGCAGCTGTGAAGCCTGCTCTAAAGGACTCTTTCAAAGGGGAAGACAGTGTTAAGAAATCAATGGTACCTGCTCAACCCTCTTACCACTGACTACAGAAAAGAGGACCTGTGTTCAAATCTCTGCTCAGTGACTCACCACGTGGGCAAGTGGATTCACTTTTCTGAATGGCCTCTCCAGCTCCAAGGCTATGATCCTGTCACCCTCTAACCCCATATGCCCGTACTCACAACACAAGAGAGGTGTCCTTGAGGGTCAGCCCCACAGTTGGCACAAGATACCCATTGTAGAAAGGACAGATCTAACTCAAGGAAATGTAGCTGCTTCCCACATCATGACCAGCCAGCCAAGGAGTAAGTGTAGCAGAGCCCCTCTGCCTCCCCCAGTCACTGGTGGCTCCTTTTATTCAAAGCAAACCGGCCATGAATGGCCTCCTTCCCAGAAGACCAGCACCAAGGCCACAAGCCAGGGAGCTTCCCGTGTGATGTAGTAGAGTACAGATTGAGATCTCCACTTCCAGCCCCAGCAGCACCATTTGGAAATAGGGCAACTATCACATGATTAACCATGAATCCATTTCCATCCCCCTTATCCCAAACATCACATTAAAAACACAAAAACAATTCTTTAAGGCAGATAGGATTCAGAAGAATTCCTAGGAGAAAATCATCAAAGCAGAAGAATGAGCGAGAGAAATGATCAGATTGGAACCTACAGGGATTGGTTTTCTAGAGCGACCTCCCAATTAAACAATGAACTGACTAATTGAAAAACAGAATCCTCCAACACTGCCCCAGTTGGCTTATCCTGGTGTCCACCAGACTGGTCACAACATGGTATATTTATTCTTTTAAGATGATGTTCTCTGCCTCCGCAGAGCAACCTCCCAGAACAGTCCTAATGATAAAAACAGCTCATCTTCATCTGCTCTTAAGGCTTAGAATGTACTTTCCAGGAAACAGCACTGACTGGAATCAAAAGGTCCAAGGTTCAAATCCCATTTGCGACCCTGACTTCCTAGCGGGCCCTGGTTTAATGACTTCATCTCCCTGGGCCTTGGGCAGCCAGGCACCCCAGTAGATGGAGTGTGGGGTCTGAAGTCAGGAATACCTGAATTAAAGTTCAACTGCGGATACTCACTAGCTGTGTGACCCTGGACAAGTCATTTCACCTCAGTCTGCCTCAATTTTCTCATCTGTAAAATGAGAATGATAATAACACCACCTATATCCCAGGGTCTTTGTTGTGGGGACCAAATGAGATGATAATTGTAAAGCACTTAGCACAGTGTTTGGAACATAGTAAGTCCTATGCAAATGTTGACTTTTATTATTATAGCCAAAGTCCATCCAACACCATTTGGAGAATGTTGCCACTCAAACATGATCCCCTTTCTCATCAGCAGAATTGTAGGAAGTTGGGCTGCTTAGGAGCCTGCGACCTGAAGTGCCAGGCCCCCATTTTCAACCCACCTTCTCACCCTAGGAGGTTCTTAGGGGCTCACGTTCATGAGCAGTTCCAACTATTTGGCAATTATCTCATTATTAGCATATCAGCCCCATCAACAATTGATGCTTTTGTGGAATCACCCTCTAACTCCAACAGTATGGCTAGTCCTTTAGGGCTGCTCTGGCCAAAGACTCACCACCGGGGTAGCCAGACTGAAAATAAGACCTTCTCCAAAGTAAATTTGATTGATCCTCCAATGATATCCATGCAATATGCCAGGGGTCCACATGTGACCAATGTCCAGCTTTGCAGGAAGAGCAGGACCTTCCACTCAACTGCAGTCTTGGAGAGCCCAATGGGCCATTTTTATACCTCATGGAAAGCCTAAGACTGGCTTCAGTGGAGCAAACACAAGTGTGTGTGGGCATGCACATAGGCACACATACAGACACAGGCATACACACAGGATGCTCACTCCACTTTTGCAAAGTACCAACGTGAGGTAGAGTCAGGCCAGTGGCCATCCCATGGCAACCCTACCCCCATCTACACAGAACATCAAATGGACAATTCTGATTCCATGAAATTTAAAAGGTCTTGCAGAAACAAAAACAAGGCTTCTAGAAGGAGAAGGGAAAAAGGAAGCTTCCTGGGGGGAAATTTTTTTTCATAGAAATTTCTTTAAAGATCATATGGTTTTAAAAAATGAAGCTTTCTAAGGAAGAAACCTAAGCTATTAACAATCGTATGAAATAATACTCCAAACCATTAAAAACTAGAGAAAGACAAATTAAAACCCTGAGTTCTACCTCTGACTCATTGGATTTACAAAGTAGACAAGAGAAGAAAACGACAAAGATTGAGGTGGGTTCGGAATAACATGTGTACTAACGCAATGTTGTAGGGAGGCTCTGAATTGGTTCAGTCATTCTGGAAAGAAATTGGGAACTACATCCCCAAACTAAACTGAATATAGCCTTTGATCCAGCTCTAACAATGAGTCCCCTGTCCCAAAGACACTTAGAAAAGTCAGAAAAGGATCCATAAGTTGAAAAAATTCTTATTGAAGCTCTTTCTGGTGGCAGAAAATTGGAAACTGAAGGGGTGGCACTCATCAATTGGGGGCTGGCTGAGCAAACCGTGGCATAAGTAATAGAATCTAATGTTTGCCCTATAAGAAATGGCAGAGAAACCTGGGAAGATTTATATGAACTGATACAGAGTGTAGTAGGTCCAACCAGGAGAACAGCTTCTGTAATAGCAATGATATTATACTGACAAACAACTTGGAGAGACTTGGCCAGTGCAACGACCATCCAGAGGACAAATGACAGCCAGGGGCCACCACAGTTTCTCAAACAGAGGCCCAGTGACCACCTGTAAAGGATGTTATAGAGACTCCCCCCACCCTATGTCCATGTTTTTCCATGTCTTCAAAGCCTGCAACATTCTTTACTCCCTCCTTATCTCTGCCTCTTAAAATCTTGGGCTCAAATGCCGCCTCCTCCATGAATTCTTGCCTGATCTCCCCACTCTGTCAGCCAGTCACACAGTGAAAAGAATGAGGGGCCTGGAGTCAGGGAAACCTAAGGCCAAACCCAGCTCCAGACAGTACCAGCTATATGACCATGTGCAAGCCATTTACACTGTGCCTGCCTCAGTTTCCTCAACTTCAGAATGATGATAAAAGTAGCTGACTCCAAGAGTTGTTGTCAGCACCAAATGAGAAAATAATGTAAAGTACATAGCCCAGTTCATGGCACCTAGAAGGTGCTTAATAGGTTCTTGCATACCTTTCCTATATACTTTAATGTGTATTTATTTTGTCTTCCCTTATCAATGAAAACCTCTTTGAATGGAGGAACTGCCTTTGTTTTCCTTCCTTATGGCCCCATCATGAACATAGTGCATGACACACAGAAAGCATTTAATAAATGCTTGTTGAATGACTCATTAATTGATAAAAGGTCACACTAGACAGCCACTGAGGTTCCTTGCAACTGACATTCTCTGCATTTTGCAGTCGTTTCTAAATGTCACGCATCGCCACTGCAAATCCCGCCACTGCATATCAGGAAATCATTTTCCTGTGACATTTTGATTGAGCCCAATGAGGTATAATCACAAAGCATCCGAGGTGGTCCTGGCTGCAGACTAGGAATTCCTGCAATTACAGGAGAGATGTTCTGTTTCTAAAGGAGAGATAGCCCCACCCTCTTCCCCACAATTTTACAGCAGTAAATAACTGAATAGGATGGCTTTGTTCACTGAGTCATGGTGAAAGGAAGAACTCTTAACTGTGGCAAAGCTGTTTTTAAAAGGGTCTGTAAACCCTTAAAATCACAGATAGTTCTTAAGGGTTGCCAACATTTGGATAGATAGTCACAAAATTGGATAACCCCAAAGCCTTGGCCACTTAGCACCCCAAAGGAGGGTGAAATAACATTTTTAAAGAGTTGTTCTTTCAAAGGAGACAAACAGTTGTTTCTTCACACTGAACATCCCTGTCTTCAAACATCCCTTGTTCCTTTGACTGAGGGACAGAATAAATTACCTTTCTAGACATGCTCTGTCCTTGGGTTAGCGCTATTCACCCACTCAACAAATGCCAAACTTTGCAATGAGATTAGTATAAATCAGCCCATTTCTTACACAGCCAGGCCGGCTTGAATGTAGAGAACAGGGCTGGCAGAGAGGGAATGGGTATGCCTCTTTCCCAAGATGAAACCAAAATGGATTTTCTTTTCACAATGAAGGCTGTAAAGTGAGCTTTCAAATGCCATTCACTATCAATGGCCTCTTCCAAGGCTGGGAAAAATGTCTGCATATGCCAAAAAGCACAAGGAGAAAGCTGAGGGCAAATCCTTCAAGTCCACCTGGGATCCCCAGAAGTACAGCCTGGAAAGGGCCTTTTAGCCCACTGATGTCAGTGACTGTAATACTCTCCTAACACCCCACATAAGTGTGCCCACCAGACTCTGCCTGAAGGCCTCCAGGAAGAGGAAACCACCACCTCCTCAACAGGTAAGCTGGATATAACTGAAACGAATGGTTTAGACAAATGATCTAGGAAGGGAAGTCTGCTGGTGCTCATAAAAAAAGAGAATAGTCAGCATCTTTAGGCTCAGGTATTGACTGTAAAGGTCTGGTGTCAACATGAGGGCTCTGATATGAGTGATAGGTGGAATGCCCAGACCATTTTCATCGCCTTCTAAGTGCAGAGCTAGGTTGAGATGTCCTGACATCCGACCTTTACAAGTGTGGTCTGACTGTCTATTCTTACAGGTCACCCAGTCCAAACATTTGACCGAAATGCAGCCTCACTTGCAATGCCAGATGAGTGCTTTTATAATATGTAGGCCTGGCCTTTACACTAGGCACATTATTCCCTCCTAATGTCATAATTATAAGAAAAATGGATGTCATATTTGTAAGATATCATATCTGTAAGATGTCATAAGAAGCAATGTCATATTTGTAAGAAAAAAAGGAGGTAGAGAATTTGGAAATAAACATTTTTTTAAATGAATGTTAAAAACTGCTTTTACATGGAATTGGGGGAAACTTTTTTAAAAGGAAAAGAACAATGAACTTGGCCAAATAAGCATGACGTTAGTCCTAAGGTCTTGGACCTTCCTTGGCAGAGAGGAAACAAGGCTACTCTATCAAGAGACATTGCCTATAGAAACATTCCTCTCCCCTCTACTTCAGCTCAGATTTAGAGATGAAAAATCTGAGATGGAATTTGGCAGAGTGGATAGAATACTGAGCTTCTGGACTCATGAAGACTTGGAGTTGAATCCCTTTTCAACCACTTCCTAGGGAAATCCCTTAAACTCACTGACCCTCAGTTTTCTCATGTGTAAGAAGAGGGGCTTGGACCCCCCAACCTCTAAGATTCTTTATAGCACCATGATATCCTCGAGCATTTCAAAGCTATGAAGGGCCACAGAGGCCACCGAGCCCGGCCCCTAAGCAGTGGTCATCCAATCTTGATTTGAGTTCTGACATGACATCAGACGCTGGGTCATCCATCTTCCACATGTCTGAAGTCTCCTCTAGCACTGATTCCAAATGTTCATTGATTAGGCCAATGCTCTAGAGCAATCTAAAGCGTTCAGGTCCTCACCAGAATGTTTTTAGATAAATATGGGGGGCAGCTACATTGCACAGTGGATAGAGAACTGACTCTGGAGTCAGGAGGACCAGAGTTCAAATCTGGTCTCAGACTTTTAGGAGTATGGTGACCCTGGGCAAGTCACTTATGCCCAATTGCCTCTAGATAGATAGATAAGTGCATTTTAAATTGGTTTCTGTTGTCATCCTATATATTTTAGTTTAGCATTTAAAAATATAACTCTGACAGTTATATTTTCATATTTATATTAAAGCCAGAGGCTTCACCAGACTGACCCCCAAAAAGTTAACCCTTGACCTAAGGGCAGGGAATATTGTTTTTGAGCTGATAGGAGGGAGGAGATATGATACAGGTGATAATTCTATCATGGCAGATCAGCACCGTCTTCCTGTCTTCCTAATAACTGATAGACAGGAATTCTGGTTTTCTTGGCAAAGATACTGGAGTGCTGTGCCATTTCTTTCTCCCATTTTGCAGAAGAGGAACTCCCTCTTTTGGCCAGCAACCCTGAGGGTCTTCCCCTTCCAGTTTGATTTCTTTTTTATTAAAGGGGCCATCCCTTGACTCACTTCTTAAAGAGACCTATTTGCTGAATGGATGTTACCTTAATCAAAGTGAGAACCTAAAAAGGCCTTAGCCTAAAAGGGCCAGGGCATCCTGGACCATCTTCAGTCATTCTGATGAATATCAAGCCACTGGACCCAGATGGCTCTGGAGAAGAAAGTGAGGCTGTTGACCAATCTAAGTCACCTGCAAGTCATGTCATCATCACCCTGATTATCATGATCCTCTTCCAGAATGAAGGACAAACAACTGACAGGTCTGGGAGCTGCCTTCTAGGCACTGAGGTGAGAACTGACCTGTCCTATACATATGCAAATATGGGTCAAAGGAAGGAACAGAACTCAGGCCTCTCAGCCTTTGAAGGCTGCTCCCAGAATCCACTTAATTCTCAAATGGTATTTTCTGGATGATTTCCAGGGCCAGTCATGGATGTGGAATGCTGCTCTCTTCCAGTATCTTCTCTGTGTTTCCCTGCATCCAAAGCCAAATGGCCTACTCAGGAAGGGCTGACTCCCTGTATCTTTTCAGCTTCCAGCTCAGTGGTTGTCCTATCCTTTTATATCAGAGGAGCAGGGTTCTGGTGCCCTCTTCTAGGAGGGGATGCACTGGGCAGCCACACAAGGAAAGGAAGGACCTCCTCACTCACAGCCGTCACAGGCACCAGCCTGGCCTCCTGACAGAGCAGGGGCAGAACACAGGATCATAGCTTCAGAACTAGGAGGGACCTCAGCTCAGAAGTCATCTAAGCCAGTCAGATTCCTTTATTTAATTTATGGAGAGAATGGAGGTTCTGGAAAGGAAAAGGACTTAGCCAAGGTTACAGAACCAGTCAGTGTCAGAGCCAGGATTCATACTCAGATCTCTAAGCCCAAGTCTAACACTCTTGAGTGATCTGTAATTAATGTAGCACTTTGGTCAAGCTATTCTTATCTGAGCCTCAACTTAGTGATGTGTAAAATCAAAGATGGGCATTCAGGGAATTGGAACTAGATGATCTGAGATCTCCAGTTCTGACCCTAAGATTTAGCACGTCTTCAAGATCCTCTTCCTTAAATCCAGTAGGGTCTTAAATAGAGGGCTCTTCTCCTTCAGCACCATGGCCAGCTGCCCAGAGCCTCAGTGACTTCCCCACTCCTAATCACCACTTTCTAATCGATTAATTATAAAGCATTTATTTTATTACTTGCCAACTAGTGCCTGGCACTGTAGTAGGTATTGGGGATGTAAATACAATAAACTGGCAAGTACCCACCTGGGACCTCAGAACTACAGAAGCTTTTTTAACCTGAGGACCCTTCTGCCCACCCTCTGACACCTCTGAGCCCTTGACTGAACCCTAAGAAATCTTTCTGATATACTTATCTCAGCCACCCTCATCTCCATTAGAAGCTAAGTTCTCTCAGAGTAGAGAATACTTCATTCTCTATTTTTATCCCCAGCTCTAGCACAATGTGTAGTAGGAGCTTCATAAATGTTTGTTGATTGGCTAATCTCATTTCAGTTCCAAAATCTGCCATGAGATAGAATACTGGCTCTGGAATCAGGAGACTTGGGTTCAAATCCAGCTTCTGACACTTACTGCTTAGTCTCCTTAGGCCTCAGTTTCCACATCTGTCAATAAGGGAGATTGGGCTAGCTGTCCTCTGAGGCCCCTACTAGGGGATCTACCAGGATCTTATGCTCCAACAAGGCTGATCTGAATCAAAGCAAGGGCAAGACACTCATCCATTATTATCTCGGTAGTAAGTATCCATGTCTGACTCTGTTCTGACTCTGGAGCCACACCCTCTCCCTTATATATTAAAATTATCTGTTTTGGGGTTTTATTCCCTTGCTAGAGAGTAAGTTTCATGAGGGTAGGGATGGTGTACTAGTTAAACTCAGCATTTCCTACCACCATCACCTTGCCCAGCACATTTAAGGAAAGTGGAAGAAAGGAAAGGGAAGATGAGCTTTTGATTCTCTTTCTTTTAAGGACCAATCTCAAGGCCCACTGCATTTGTAATATCTTTAGACCTAGGCTCAAAACCTTGGCTCTCCAGTCACTAAACTTATATCTTTTCTTTTTTGAAAGTTAATTTATTTGTTTTTAGTTTTCAACATTCACTTCCATAAGTTTTCAATTTTCTCCCCTCCTTCCCCTCTCTCCTCTCCCCCCAAATGGCATGCAAGTTGATATATTAGAAATACATTATATCTTTTCTAAGCTTCAGTTTCCTCATACTTACAAGTTTTCCCCAAGTACCCCAGTCTATGTAAACTTCACCTTAAATTTCCATTCAACTCATTATGTTTATTTTTCAACTAGATCAAAACACTGTAGAAGGCAGGTTTAATTCTTAAATCCTTCGTAATCCCACTACCTAGTACATGGGATTATAAAACGCTAGATTTAGAACTAGAAGAAGAAAACTTTGATAAAGGCCATTGAATTTAATACCCTCATTTTACAGAGAAGAAAATAGTCCCATAAGAGGTGATATGCCTCATCTAGGGTCACAGATCCAGGCCAAAGAACATGAATCATGGCTCCAATTCCCAAGTCATTAAACAATCCGAAGCCAAACCAAAGATGACTGTTAAAGATAACTTCCAGGAACCCAATAGAATCTTAGAAATGTGGAGATAAGGATTCATAGTCCAGGATGATGGGCACACCAGTGTGGACACTTTCTGTCCAACATAGCATCTTCACAACCTATCTATTATGTATAGTCTTAGAGCACTGCCCAAGGCCCTTAGAGGTTGAGTCTTCCTTATGGTCACAAAGCTAGTTAGTGTAAAATGCAAGTTTTAAACCCAGGTCTCCTGACTCCAAGCCCAGCACTCTACTCAATAGATAATACTGCCCTATACTACACTGGGCAACATTGCCTCATATGTAAACCTAATGGAGAGTCTTCCACAGAGAAAAAGAGTTCTAGCCAAAGAGGACCAATGGTATTTGTTCAGCATTTCCAGAGGAATCTTAAACCTGATATGCCAAGAACAAGGGAGTTGCTCACCCAAACCCTTCTGTGAAATACCTTTCTCCAATTTTCATCTTGTTTTTAAATTACTTTTAAACCTGACTGGTTTAATTAATTTCAGTTCCAAAAGACAGGTCTTACTGTGATGCAAGAGGGGAGTGCAGCTGCTATCCCCGTCTCTGTCAGCTACACTAACCACAAAGGAGGTTCTGAGGTTCTCCTCTTGGTGATCTGCCCAGGGCAGGCATACCAGTGAACTAGGTTTCCAAGGTGCTACTGAGCCCCCACTTGCCCTTAAATGAATTCTAAAAAATTCCATGTTATGGTTCAGGCTAGCCTCCAAGTGACCCATTCATCTGAAGGCCTGTCTCTGCTTCCCTTTCCTCTCCACAAGTCCTTCACCAACAAGACACCCCATTTCTTGACTCCTGGAATTTTTTCAGGTTGTCTGCCCAGCCTGGAACCTCCATTCCACCTACTGACTATCCTGGTTTCCTTTAATTTTCAACTATCTTTAACTGGAAGCCTGCCCTAACCCCTTTTAGTTCCTGTGCCATCCCTCTGTAAATTACTCCTATTTTTCCTGTGTATATCTTGCTTTGTATATATTCGCTTGCACGTTGTCTCCCACACTAGACTGTCAGCTCCCTCAGGACAGGCACTATCTTTTCCCTCTTTTTGTCTCCCCAGCACAGTGCCTGACACATTATAGATGCTTAATAAATATTGATTGAGCTAAAACTCCTGATCAATTTTCCCTAGACTCACCTCCCTCCAACTCATACTTGCTGACTAAGTTTCTGAACCCAAGTATGAGACTTTATACTTATCTCAATTACATTTCACCAACTCCTCCATTTGTCAAGGTCCTTCTTCCAAGGAATCCATAACTGAATGAGATGTTCTGGATGTGGTCTGTCCAAGGCATGACTCCTAACTCAGTCAACCGCAAAGGAAAATTAAGAATGAGGAACAACAGTCCCACCCTTAAACACAAAAGACCCTTATTTCAGCCCACAGTAATTACCAGTCCAGTGATCTCCTGGTGAGGGCCATCCAACTTGGCCAGTGTCCTCCAAGATATATTCCCTGGTGAGGGACCTCCCTTGGCTCAGCAGATTTCATAACAGCAGAACAGCAAAGCTGGGTCACGTTTATGGATAAAGTGGATTTTTAAATTACTTGCATAGCTACTTACATTTTTGTTCAATACAACCTTTCCCACTAGATATAACTGAAAACTAGAAGACAAATAATAAACTTGGTCAGGGAAGACAAATTCCCTGGACCCTCAGGCAGGTAAAGTTGAACAGCAAAGTTAAGAGGGCCTCTGGGTATCAGGGGACTTTCCTTTTCGTCAAACCCAAGTCATCTGACTGGCTCCTAATTCAGGAAGGTCAGCTGATGGATGAGTCCTGGACACCAGGCCTCTGTGTGCCCTGAGGAGCTGTGGTGTAATCAGATGTTTGCTTTGGCTTCTCAGAAGACAGTCAGAGCTTCCCCCCTCCTGCATCCCAAGGGTCCCCATAAAAAGAGAGCCTTGTTCAGGTGGGCTGAAGGGTTAAAACAGAGCCTGACCAGAGCAGCTAGACATCTGGGGGGGTAGGGGGATGCTCATAGAAAGCCCTTGAAGGCAGCAGCCACAAGAGCACTGGGGTGGAGCCAGGAAAGCCTGGGTTCAAATCTTACCACCGACACTCCCAATAGCTGGGGAACCCTAGGTCAGCTTCCTCATCTCAAACATGGTAATCCCTAAAGATGATCATATTTCTAGAACCATGAGGCTAAGAGCCCATGAAAATGTTGGGGAAAAAAAAGGCTGCTGTCTAGGTTCAGTTATATCCCAACTAGGGCCTTTAGAAGTATCAGAGTCTATTGTCTGTTACATCACACGGGTATGCTCGAGTCAGCTCAAAAATGCTCAGGGTGAGCATTCTCACATTAGAAACTGGCCAAAGCTGCATTCAGGGTTTGGCTTATTGTCTAGACTTAAAGTGATGTAGAAAATGATGACTTAATAATGAAGCTAAAGCCTAAAAGTGGGTTGTATATTCATTTTTCTCAGCATGCCCCTAGGTATACTGCTTTATTGCATGTGTATTATATAAACACATTAATATTATATATTAATACACATTAATATAGAGCACCAAAAGCTCAATCAATTTTATATATATATATGTATATAGTAACGATACAAGACAGTTCCCTTATTCCAGAGGCCCTCATTTTACAGACCATACTATAGTTCTAGGACCCCAAGGGAACTTGGAAGCCACCATGTCCCATCCTTTCATTTTACAGATGAGGGAACTAAGGTCCAAAGAGGTTAAGAAAGAGACAGGTTCAAGCCTAGGGCTGGAAGGGACCTCAGGTCAATCAAGAAACATTTATTAAGCACCTACAGTATGCTAGGAACGGTGCTGAAAGTAGAGTGGCCCTCCTCTTTTACAAATAAGAAAACAAAGGACCTAGGAAAGTCTTATCTGAGGTCACAGTAGCAGGGACTGGGGCAGGATCTAACCTCAGGCGCTCAGATTCCAAATTCCATATTCTATCTTCTCTGACAATTGACCCAGTTTGATAATGTGCCCACACAGACAGTATCTCTATTGTACTAAGTTGATCTGAGTCTGGAGGCCTGGGTGGCTCTGAGGATAGGGCTCCCAAGTCAGCAAAGGTTGTCTGGATGCAGACCATGAAGGCTTTTATACACCAAGCGAAGGAGTTGAAGGGAATAGGGAGTGACAATTCTTGAGCTGGGGAGGAACACAGTCTGACCTGTAATTAGGAAAATTATTATGAAAGCTGTGGGGAGCACAGAGTGGAGAGGAAATCCAGCTAGATCTCTCTTACAATAGTTTACAGGGAAAGGAAGGACCAAGCCAAGTCAAACATTCCCTCTCATGTGATTTGGAGTAAATCACTTTTTCCTCCCTGAGAGTTAAATGCCATGCCCTTAAAGCTATTTCTATCTATACAGACTTAAAGCAGAAGTTTCCAGCTTATCTATGAACAGACTTTAAAAACATTCCAATAATGATATGCCAATATAAGCAGTTTCCTTTGTAGGTCCTATACCTTTTGACTTCTGCATTTAAAAACACCATACTGAGAAGAGGTCCACAGGCTTCAGCAAACTGCCAGAAGGTTCTGTGGTACACACAGAAAAGGTTAACAGCCTGCCTCAAGGGATCATGTACCTTAGCTCTCTTCTGATCCAATTCCATCATTCTGTAACAGGATTTTAGAGAGAAGTGACTTACCCAAGGTCACACAGGCAATATGTGGAAGTCAGGATTTGAAACCAGATCCTATCTCCCCAGACCCAGGTTTCCCACCCTAGGAAGACTGAGCACAGAAAGCCCCCTCCTGGCTTCAGTTCCTCCCAGGAGAAGCTCATCAGTTCTAATCTCAGCATCCAGCTGCTGACTCCTAACCCAAGCTTTGATGGACTCCCTCTTCCTCAGACTGCACACTGGGAGGGTCAGAATCAAACTCCTTCCAAGGCCCTCCTTTATGGAGGGCTGAAACTATCCTTGTAGATCTCAGCAACTGTATCCTAGTTCCTTCACCTCCCCTTCTCCTTGGTAAGTTGGAATTGTATTTATTCATTAACCGTATTCCTGGTGCTTAGCACGCTATGTCTGGCACATCATGGGCACTTAACAAATGTTTATTGGATTGGATTGAAGAAAAGTCCAGCAACAGTGGTCTAGGAGATGGAGTGCTGACCAGGGTGCAAATATTTCCCCTGAACACTAGTCAGTTCCTTAACCTTCCAACTTCAAGGTAGACTTTGTTTTCCTCATCAGTAAAATGGGCTAGCAGAGCTTTGCTTCCCAGGGTGTTAGGACATCCAGCTGACAGAATGTCTGAAAACATTTTGCAAACCTAGATACAGATACATGAGCTCCAGCTTTTGTTAAGCCAAAACAGGGGCAGCCAGCTTGCAGATGCTAATGGAAGAGATTATTTTCAATGAGCTTGGTACCTCGAGCTAAGATGAGCTCATAGACCACCCAGTCAGGAGAAAGGCTCTGTTTTGGGGGAGGGGAAGGAAGCACAAATGAGCTCATTCCAGCTTCATTCCCACGGCTGTGGCCTAAAAGAAGTTCCTGGGGCAGTACAGAGTGGAAGATTCAGAGAAGGAATCAGGAGTAAGAGACCCCAAGTTGAAGTCCCATTTCAATGACTTAGCTGGGTGACCTTGGGTTCTTCATCTATAAACTAAGGGGTATGGACTTGATTTCTAATGTCCCTTCTGGCTCAGACAACGAAAAACCCAAAGAAACTCATCAATAAGTAAGATTCAAAAAACTAAGTAACATAATGTGTTGGAAATACTTCAACCTGTCAGAGACAAACCAGCCCTCAGGGAGCTCAGGGCTGGTATGGGGGGAGGGGAAGGGAAGAAGCATTTATGTAGCACCTACTATGTGCTGGGTGCATTTGATAGTAATTAACCAAGGAAAAGTTAAATAAAAAAAAATGTAACAATTCAAGTGCCATGGGGAGCCCTCCAGAGTTGGGGCTTTGGGGGACCCTTTGGTGATTGGAGGGTTCTGATCACCAGAGATCTGGGAGCTCAGGAGAAGAGGTCCAGGCAGTGAGAGAGGGAAGGCTTCCAGAGATGAAGCAGGATAAGGATAGAAAGCTGGGTCTGGAGGACTCGTAGGATTTAAGTGGCAAGAAAGGAGTCAGGGCTCTCTTAGAAGGGGAAACAAAACTGGTAGAAACCTTCTGGAGATATTCACCAGATCAATTTTGCTCCAGCAGAGGATTAGGCAAAGGAGGAGCTAGAAGTAGTGGGAGGAATTTGGAATAGAACCGTGGCAGAGCGGACTCAGGCAGTGAAGAAAGCATGCCCTGCCCTCAAGTGGCTTCCATTCTCCTAGGAGTAGAGGCAGGGCGTACCTACCTAAGAAAGTAAATAAATAAAGGCTGGGAGGAGTCAAAGGCTGGACCAAGAAAGGAAGGCCTAAGGTTAAATCTGGCCTCTACTTAACAGCTGAGTGGCTCCATAGGGTGCTCTGTGCACTCTGGGGTCAGGAGAACCTGGGTTCAAATTTGACTTCAGACAGTTACTAGCTGTGTGACCTGGGGAAGTCACTTCACGCTTTTTGCCTCAGTTTCCTCATCTGTAAAATGATCTGGAGAAGGAAATGGCAAACTACTCCAGAATGTTTGCTGAGAAATCCCTAAAGGGGGTCTGGAAAAATCAGACAGGATTGAAACAAACAAGGAACAAAGGCTGGGGATATAAAGAGAGGTAAAAGCCAGCCCCTGCCATCAAACAGCTTATAATCTAATGGTAGGGAGGCCACCAGCTGGGAGAGGTTGACAGTCCTCTTAGGGAGATGGGGCTTGGATTCCAGGAGTTGAAGAGGGAGAGCTGAGTCTCTCTCCAAGTGTGGGAGGCACAGACTGGGCAAATGCACAGAGGCAGGAGCTGGAATTTTGCCCTTAGGTTAGAACAAAGAACTGGGGAGGACAATAAGGTATAAGATTTCTGCAAAGATAAACTGGGACCAAATTTAAAAAGTTTTAACCCCTTCCTACCACAGTAGAGTTGGATCCCATTTTACAGAAGATTAAACAGACAAGCAATTCTATCTTGTAGGTAAAGAGTCACCAGAAGGGCTTTAGCGCAGCAGTGCTGGGATCCAGATGTATTTCAGGAAGATTATTCGGCAGGACAGGAGGGGCAGATAGACCAGCTGAACAATCTGGAGGAAGCTATGACAAACGGACAGGGCAGATGGGCTCCAGAATGGTGGGCCGGCCCTATGCTGAAAGCTGCTGAGGGGATTTGGGGACGAGTCAGGCAGGAGTTGGGGTGAAAGGAGGACCCTTAGTGAGGAGACCCCAGATGGGTCAGATTCCTAGGCAACGCTGCTTTCCTCCCAGGAAGAGGGGAGGTGAGGGACAGTCCCACTGCATTCTGGGATAGGTAAACCCATGGTTGGCAATAATCCGTAAAATTCTTGGAGTAACAGTTTAGGGGACCCAGGTGTGAAGAGTCTAGAGGACAGGGGGCCATCCATGTTCCTTAGGAGGAGAGCCTAAAGGAACAGAGGAGAAGAAAAGAGCCCAGGGAACATGAGAGATTCCTCCTAACACCTCAAGGTTAAGTGGAGGAGAGAAATGAGAGGGTTGAATCAGATGGACTCTGCATTCACTTCCATCTCCACATTCATGGTCTCTTAAAGCAGGGGTTATGTGAACTTGTTCTTAAAATACTCTGAAAACTGAATTCTGGTTGGCCTCAGGGGGCTGAAACCAGAACTCTGGATGGGAGCTACAAAGGGAAACTGAGGCAGAAAAGGAGAGCTGTCCCAGTATTCAATAGGGCTGCTTTAATGGGGGAAGGGGAGTAGCTATGTACTCCTTGTTGGGTACTCAGTAGAGGGCATTCTTGTTCAGGCACAGGTCAGACCAGAAAGCTGCTGAGATACCCTGTGGTTTGAAGATACCATGAATGATGCAATCCTAGGAAAGCCATGAAAGAAAAGAGGAAAGAGGTCCAGCACTGAATCTCCACCCCAGAATCCAAGCTAGTCTGACATTGAAATAAACACCTACTGTGTACTAGCTGCAAAGAGCTGGGGGACTATTCACCTGGGCAGGTGATCAACTTTGGATCCTGTGAAGGGAGTAGGATGAGGAGGGTGCTTTCACTTCCAGCTTGTGGCTGAAAGATTTCTGAAGGCTCGGCCCTCCCCAGGGGCCCTCAGCCCCCCTGGCAGGGCCCCTGTAGCTCCCAGGCACAGCTCATCCCTAGAAGCCACAGCCAGCAGGCTAAGGCTAGGTAAAAGGGCTTCTCTATGATTTACTGGTTGTGCTTTTCAAAGTAAGACAAGGCTGAACATGAGTCTGAAAAATCGACCACCCAACTGGATGGCGAACCTCTTCTAAGGGACGAGCAGAGTGGATGAGGAAGGAGCTAGAGCCCTGAGGCCAGCTATTCCAACTCAGACCAGAGCAAGAGGAAAAGAGCTGAGAAACGATATCAATCCACAGCACTGCACAGGTGGGGGGGGGCCCTTATATTTAAGGTCAGATTTTCAAAATACCTTGGTTAGTTTTGCTGAATTCTCCCTTTCTAAGTCTTTGTTGTAGGTGGTGGCTCTCTGGGCGATGGACAGAGGGACCCATGGAGAAATAGTCAAAAAAAGCAGTAAAATTTATTTAAAACAAAGGATTCCCACAGTACCCTACAAGGGGGTATTCAACCTCGGAGATTTCCAATGTGGAGGTGTCCTCCACTTCTCAAGGAAGCCTACTCCACTGTGGGACAGCTCTCATTATTCTAAGAAATATCACAGAAATCCAGATGGTTGTTGTTCAGTCATGTCTGACCCCAGTTGGGATTTTCTTGGCAAAGATCGTGGAGTGGTTTGCCATTTTCTTTTCCAGGTCATTTTACTAAGGAAACTGAGGCAAATAGGGTGAAGTGACTTGTTCAGGGTCACATAGCTAGTGAGTGTTTGAGGCCAGATTTGAACTCAGGAAGATAAGTCTTCCTGACTGATACTTTATTTTTCTTATTTGTGTGTTTCTGTGTGTGTGTGTTTTCTTGTGCAACAGGGCTAATATGGAAATGCTTTGCATGACTGCACATGGGATTGTTAACTGTTTTACATGTAATTAGAAAATATCAAAATAAATGAAAAATTGATCTAAAAAAAATGCCTGCTGACATCCACATCCCTGCTTAGTGGTCAGGCAGCCTCTGCTGGGGGTCTCTCAGGAGGCAAGCCAGCCCCCTCCTTCCCAAGCAGCCTCCTCCACCCCCACCACCACGCAGCCAGGGGCCATTTGGGGACTAGCTCTCCTTGGAAGGAAGTCTTTCTTTACGTTGGAGCCTCTATGGGTTTCAAGGCGTCTTCCAGCCATTGTTCCATAGGAAGCATTTCAGTTGGGCAGAAATAAAAGTGAGATCACTGCCCCTGTGGCACCTGAGGAAGGGCCAGCCCCAGAGAATGACGGAGTGGGGGTGGGATGTATGTGTGTTTGTGTGTGTGGGGGGGGTTCCCTCCCTTTTTTTTTTCTTCTCCTGAACACAGGGCTGTAATCCGTAGATCTGCAGATAGACTATGGGACATCCAAGGTCATCTGGTCCACCCCTTTACGGCCTTTCCATTTCCCTTGATCAGGGATAGTCTAACCTCTAGGATGAAGCAGAGTGAGAGCACTTGGGAGGAAAGACTTGAAAGCCAGAATGGGGCTCAGAGGGAGAGGGTCTAGAAGACCTGGGCATGGAAAGATGGAGAGCCCAGAGATCCAGTGGCCGGGCTGAGATAGGGCCATCAACCATGCACGTTACTGTAGAAATAAGTTCCCGGGGTCACGTGGAATGATTCCAGTTGGTCTTGCTTTGGAAACTGTCACGGGGAAAGTTGGAGAAGACCAAGATTCTCATGACGTACAGGAGGAAGCCACAGGAAGGCTGGAGGGAGGGGGTGACAGCCCTCTGGGTCTTGTGATTAGCCAGGGATAGAAAACATTCCCAAACACCCCCCCATTAGACCAAGGACAAGAGACTCTTGCCTCTAAAGCAGCACTCTGCTGGCCCTGGGGAGGCTCGGGGACAGACCCAGGGTTCTAGGGCTCACTCTCCCCCCCCCCCCAACCCTCCCCCCCCCCCCCCACCGCTGTCACTTTGATCCCGTCAGGATCAGAATCCAAGACACCTGACATCCACTTAAATAAATGTGTCTTTTTTTAAAGATTTTTTTTCTTTTTAAAACCAGGCATTAGTTGGGGTGTGTGAGACGATGTCTGTGGTTAGCCTGGGGCAAACCTAAAGCCAAGGGGAAGCTTCAGTTACAAAATTATCATGGGTTTAAATCAGTTACAGGCAATGAGAAACAGCTGAAGTCTGGGGAGTCATGCCTGGGGCAGAAATCTAAAACGAGTGGGAATTACATGAGAAACAGTACTTTTTTGGGTCAGAGGACCCCGGTTCAAATCCTGACCCTGACATGACCTGTGCAACCCTGAACCAGTCATTAACTTCTCTGGGCCTTGGTTTCTCCTCTGTACAATTATTAGATGCCACCAGGATGGCTCAGGAGGAGCAAATGAGGTTGGTGACCTATACAGCCCTCCCTCACTCAAAACAAAGTCAAATGTACGTCATGTCATTATTTCTCCGATGTCATGGTCTTCTTCGAAAACCAAGGATGAATGTAGACAGACAGATGCTACCAAATGACCTCAGAGGTCCCTTCCAGCCCCAAGTCCTCTTTGAGAAAGGGCCCAAGTGACAGATACCAAGAAAAGGAGGAAACTGGGCTGGAGGTCTTTGTAAACATCAGTGATCAAAAGATAGGTAGGGTTACAACTTGTGGGAGCCTGTAAAGGGGATGTCCACCCCCTCCCCGAAGGAAGACTGACATTCTCCATCATCTGCTTTCCTGGGCTCAAGAATCACTACGTAGGATATTTGGGAAAGGAGTCCCTGGCCCATGGAGGCCAGTGTTTTACCAGCAGTCATTCACTGAGAGGGAGAAGAAGATAGCAACCAGTTCTATTCCTTCTCACTTCAAGACTTTCTGGAAGGCACAGTCCTGCTTGGGACTGAACATGTATCTTTGGTCCAGAACAAGAACAAAAAACAGCAAACCTTCAAACTAGCTGACATTCACATAGCAAAGTGCTTACAGAGTCTCACAATTGCCACAGGAACTATGCACTATTATTATCACACCCAGTTTACAAAGTAATTACTGTTTGGATCATGGTGGAGGAAAGTACCCTGGAAGCCATGTAAGTCCAGCTTTCTCATTTTACAGAGCAGGAAACTGAGGCACAGGACTACTGAAGTCAGAGCCAAGGGATGAGCCCAGTTTTTGTGACTCCACATCTGTACTCACTCCTCTGCCCTACCAAACCCTTCATTTTGCAGATGAGGAAACCAAGGCATAGAAAGGGCAAGGGACTAGCCCAAAATCACAGGGTGGGGGTAAAAGTCGCTGGCACATTTCAACATCAGGTCCAATGATTTCAAATACAGTTCTTTCCAGTTTTCCCCCATATTGTCTCTGTAGCACTGAGCATTTACTAGAAGTTGGGTGGTGAGTGTGCCCTGTCTCTGCCTTTCTAACCATGAAGAGTCCCTTCACTGATCTGAGCCCCCATTTTCTCATCTGTAAAATAGAGATAATGTTGCTGGTACCTACTCCTCACAGGAATGTTGTGACGCTCAAATGAGGTTATATAAAGGACTCAAGAAACCTTATTGAAGAACTCTATGGATGTCAGCCGTAATTATCTGCAAACAACTCTGTGATGCCCTGTGCACAGACCTCCATGCATCCCTACATGTGGATCCTAGGCTGGACACTTCCAGTCAACATGCTTAAAATGTAATTTTAAACTGTATTTTACTGGTTCCCCACCACAGCTAGTCCCTCCCCTCCTCCTGAGACAACTCTCCCATGTACCTCTGTATGTGTCTTTTCATAGACCTGTTGACATGTTGTTTCATTCCTTTAGTTTGGGAGCTTTTTGAAGGCAGCAAAGGATTTTTGCTTTTCCTTGTATGGCTGTCATTTGTCACAGTGTCTAGCACATAGTAAGCAGCTTAAAAGATGCTTGTTGACTGTAAAATGAGGAGGATGGAGGAGATCAGATGTTACTTAGAATGATCTCTTCCAGAGGTAAAATCCTCTGATACTATTTGAAGATTTTTCATGGTTCAGTCCCATCTACTTGCCCCTGTGGGAACAGCCTGCAGCCTGGTACAGCCCAGAGACCAGTAGAAACCTTGATTCTAAGCCTGACCGTGCTACTTATTGCCTGTGTGACCATGGACAAGTCCCTTCCCCTCTAAGCCCAAGATCCCTCCTTTGCACAAATGAGGGAGTCTAATTCCATGGCTTTTAAATTCTCTTCTAGATCTAAATGTAGGAGGTTATATTACTCCACTCTCATGGATATTCCTGGCCTGAATCCCTCTAGTTTGTGCATTTTTATGTATGGGAATGTTTTTCTTCCCTGGTGGGTAGTAAGTGAACTTTTTGAGGGGGAGGGACTTTCACTGTGAGGAGGGGAGTGAGAAGAGGCACAGTGAGTTCTTGCTTTTTCTTCAGAAGGGAATAAAAACTAACATGATGTAGGGGCCGGCACCGTAGAGAAATTCAGGTGCTGAACTGGGAATTCAGCTCTGACTCCACTCTGGGCCCGCTGGTGGTGCCTTGCAGTAGCTGGGCCCCGCACCTGGTGTGCCTTCTCTCTTGGTCCTTGCCTACTTCCCTGCCAATCCTGACAACCCCCCTCCCCACTCTCTCACTAGCATCCCTTTTGGCTTTGGATACATCTATGTTTCCATCCACAGGACTTCCCATGTCACAAGATAAAGCTCCTCTAGTCTCTGTGTCCTCAGGGCTGATCCAGTACTAGGCTCAACTGGTATTTAAGGGTTACTTGGTGAATGAATGAATCAAAGTGGCTTGGGACAGAGGAACAGCCAGGCTGGTCATTAGTGGCCAAAAATGCTGACTGAGCATGGGAAACAGACTTAGCAGTTTAAATGGAGGTTGGGAGTCCTGCTTTGGTCCTCACTATTTTTATTTACGAAATATTTACCACTAGCATCTTGGCATAAGGGTTCAAAAGTACACAGGTGACCTTTTCATCAAGGTTCAATGTAAAGAAATAGGCTAATAATGACTCAGATTGTTCCTCCAAGTTCAATCTCTTTCCATGTCTTTTCCTAAGAACTTCTGTCTGCCAAGACTGAAAAGGCTTATCCACAGCTGAACTCTTCATCTCCCACCTCCCTGCCTTTTCATAGGCTGTGCCCTCAGGGCTTGATAAACCTCATTGCAAAGCCTTAACTCCCTAGAAGATTCAGGTACCACTTCCTAAAACAAAGGAACAGAGAGACCTAGAGCTCACAGGGCCTTCACAGGCCTCCTGTTCCTGCACTAGCCTCTCATTTCTTCACCTGTCTGAGATGCTCACTTTCTCTTGCCCACTCATCTCTGAGAAATTAAGGGATGTATACATTATATTTATTCATGTATATGCTGCTATCCCCAGTAGGTAAGCTTCTTGAATCCAAGAACTCTTGGATTTCTCATAGTAACCTCAGTCCCTAGAACAAAGAAGACACTTCATGATTGCCTCATTTATGGAGTAAGTGACATAAAAAGCCCTGCTCCCATTCCCATAGCTCTAATACCTGACAATTCTTCCCTAAAGATGAAATTAAAAAGTGGATGAAAATTCAGTTTTACCTACTAATCCCTGATGTGTATAATCCTTCATTTTAAGATGGATCATTCCCAAGCATGCCAAACATTTCCTGACCAAGAGGCTCCTGAAGGGCAGAGGATAGCAAGAGAGTCTTCCTGGTGCCTGAGGTGGGAGGAGAAGAGGGAGGGGGAGGAGGGAGAGGAGGGAGAGGAGAGAAGGGAGAGAGGAAGGGGGAGGGAACGAGGGAGGAGGGGGAGAGGAGAAAGCTTGAAGTCCACAGATTCTGCTGGCAGAAAAAGTCTCCACAACATTCACCTGAACGTACATTCTCCTCTGACATTCACAAGGAATGATAGCCATGCATCCTCTGCCTAAAGTTTTCCTAAGAAGGGGAGCCCAATACCTCTGAAGCAGCCTTTTCCATTTGTCTCTAATGGTCAGTAAGGTTTTCCAGGCATCAAGCCTAGATTGAGGCAGATAGGTGGTGCAGAGAAAGAGAGAGACAGAAAACTCCCTGGAGTCTGAGAGACTTAAGAAGACCTGAGTTCAAATCCAGTCATAGATATTTACTAGCTGTGTGACTCTGGGCAAGTCACTTCACCTGTTTGCCTCAGTTTCCACAACTGTCAAAGGTTTATAAGAACAGCAATTGTATCACAAGGCTGGTGTGAGTATCAAATGAGATGATATTTATAAAAGCACATGGCACAGTCCTTGGCACATAGTGGGCACTTGTTTCCTTTCTCCTACCCTCCCCCCTGAACTGAACTCTTTGCAGCTTCTCCCCACTGTTTCTGATCTTGATCTCCAGGTTCATACTTAAGAAATAATCCATATGATTAAACCAGGCATTTTAAAATTTAAAACCTGGCCAGCTTCTCCTTTTTGTTTCTTTCCATCTAGTCAAAAGATGCCTCAGGCAGTGTGGTCCAGTGGAGAGAGCTGGATTTGGACTCAAAGGTGACCTCGGACAAGTCACTTCACTTCCCGTTTGCTCACATTTAAATCAAAAGAGTTGAACTTGGAGCCTTTTCAGCTCCTATGATATCATGGCTCCATAAATTAGCTGAGGTACAAGTCCACTTCCTCTACTGAGATTTCATCAACAAAGTTAAAAATGGTTAAATCCAGATTATTTGGCTTCTTACTGGAATGAGAAACTCTCCTCTTTTTCTTCATTCTGCATCTGGGAAGCATATGTTGTCTTCTTCAGTATCCAACCCTTCCTAGAAACTTTGTCAACTGCAGTTTATACTCTCAGTGGCCTCAGCAACAGTGACAAACAGATGGAGGCCTGGATGTGGCTGCCGTGGAGTTAAACTCTTTAATTGCCACTGGATCCCCCAACATGGGGGAAGATCATGAACCCCCCTAGCATATGAGAAGTTTGTCAAGGATACAGAGAATGTTTTGTAAATTATTCTCTGTCCTATTGAAATCCTCCTTTCTTTCTTATCTGCATAGGGTGGTGTAGTGGCTAGAGAGCCTGCTTAAGAGCCCCAAAGACCTGGGTGCAAGTCCTACTGCTGGCACTTACTGGAGGTGGGACCCTGAGCAAATCCCTTTCCTTCTCAGGGCTTGCTTGTAAAAGAGATGCTGACCTGGACTGGGGAAGACAGTTTCCTCCCTTGCAAGTTCACTACTTCAGGTCTGGTCCTGGTCCTCTTTTCACATGTAAATGAAGATAGTAAATCTAGACTTTCTTTTTACACTGAGTATGGGGTACCAGAAAGCTTCCTGAATGAAAGCCAATGGGTGCAGGAAACACTGATGGTTGAGAACTCCTGTTTTCCCAGGAAAAACTCAGTCAAGTCAGATGCTGTAGTGTCTGTATTCCAGGTTTGTGTGTTTGTGAATAAACGCGCATCCATCAAAGGACAGAGCTCAGCAAGGTCATTCAAATGGCTGTACCAATGAACTGGAAGCTGAGACAATGCCTATCAATTGGGGTCAAGTAAACAAGTTCTAGAATGGGGTGTGATGGAATACAACTGTGCTGGAAGAAATGGGGAGGGCATGGATTCAGAGAAACCTGGGAAGATTGGCATGAAGTGAAGCAAAGGGAAGGAAGCAGAACCAGGGAACCATTTCTGTAGTAACAACAAAAAGACAAATCACTTCAAAAGACTATGGGAAGTTACAAAGAAGCTGATTTAGGCTTGATTTCAGCAAAGACTTCTGAACCATCATAAATGTCCAAAAGTGAAACGGGCTGCTCCAGGAGGCATATTATTAGTCATGTTCAGACAAAAGCTAGACAACTAAATTCTCAGGTTCTCTGTAGAAGGGATTCTTGTCCAGATGTGGATTAAGCTGTATGGATTGCTTCCAAGGCCTGCCACAATTCTGAGAGTCTGCAGCCTGGGCTTTGAGGAGGCTTTGTCGGGCCTAGCATCTGTTAAGACAAGGAACTTCAGAGCTTTGGTATCAGCTCCCTCACCAGGAACCAAAGATTTGGGGCATACCTTCCTATATGCCCCCTTACAGCTCAGGCCTGGGAAATGATCTACATGCCTACAGTGCCCTGCACCTAATACATGCTGAACAATCTCAACTTTCTGCCTCTTTCTAAATATAGCTCCATTCTCACTAGAAAAGTTTGGGCCTGAAAAAAGAATCATACTTAACCCACCTAACACTGCCAGATCTCACCCAACCTGTGAGCAGAGGTGTTTGAGGGACTGTTTTTGTGTGTTAAAGTAAAATCCAAAGGTGTGGTTCTCTCCTAAAAAAAGCTATGCTAAGACAGTTGAAGATTATTAGGAAGAAAAATATTTCGATAGGTCTCCATGGCACTGAAGCCATCTGGCTTCTCCTTTCAATAGTACAGAATGCAAACATCTCATCTTTCCCAGTGACTCTTATGCTCCAAAGGGATTCCACCCAGCATAGCCTCTAAATCTCTGGACATTCCATGGCATGCTTTGTATTTGTCCTTCATTTTCAAAGAGGACCATGACATCAGGGAAATGATGACATGACTTGCAGTTGACTTTGATTTGAGGGAGGGAGGGCTGTGCAAGGGTACCAGCCTCACTTTCTCCTCCAGAACCATCTGGATGCAGTGACTAGATATTCATCAGGATGACTGGACATGGCCCAGGATGCAATGGGAGACCCTGGCCCTTTTAGGCTAAGGCTTTTTCAGGTATTCACTTAGAGTGAGGTAATGCCCATTCAGTGAATAGGCCTCTTTAAGAAGTGAGTCAGGGGATGGCCCCTTTAATCAGAAAAAAAAAAATCAAGGTGAGAGGGGAAGACTCTCAGGGTTGCTGTTCCAAAGGAAAGCATTTACCACTGACATTCACTGTAAGCCAGGAGGGTCAAAAATACAGCCATTAAGTGGAGCTTGGGCATGGACCATTGTGGTCCAATCCACAGGCTTCAGAGTGAACTGGGTTTAAGATGGATGGATGGAAGGAAGGAAGGAAGGAAGGAAGGAAGGAAGGAAGGAAGGAAGGAAGGAAGGAAGGAAGGAGAGGAGGGAGAGAAAGAAATCTAGCCAGTAAACCCCAGGGTAACTAGGCAGCTTCTGACCATCAAAACTTACTTTCCTTTGGAAAGGAGAATGGCAGTAGTGCATGGGCTGCTTATTGGTCAGGCCTTGATCCTCAGATATGATTGGCCTCATGTCTCTTATAGTTGTATATACATTTATCCCATTTACACCATTTCCTGCATGCATACAACTCTGCATTAGTGGTACATTGTATCCTAATTTTACATATATCATGTCACCCTGCTGCCCTTTGGGTGACAAGATGCCTAATCTTTATTCAGTAAAACTTATTGGTCAAATTTGAAGGCAATTAGGTATATCTAAAAAGAAAGCAATTAGAATTCATACCACATGCAACAATTCCAAAGAGGTCAATTATCTAAGTCTAATGAAGATAATAAGAGTGGAAGTATTCCAAAGCATGACTCCCAGGGTGGACTTAATTCTGACTCCATTTGGAACACACAGCTTTATGGTCTCTTCCATCTGCTGGGAACTTTTATGGATCAATGTGGGCTTACCGTCTGGTCTATCTGCACTTCCCTGAGGTTTAATAGTCCAAATGAAGGCAGAAGAGGATGCCTGGGTGATGCCAGGGTGAGGAGAGAGAGGGGGATGGAGAGGAAGATAGACAGACCTTGGAAGTAGAATCAATAAAGAGTGACAAGTTGCTTGACTGTAGGGGTGATAAAAGAGACAGGTGAGCTGAGGGTTGCTAACGGGTTTGAAGGAAAGTATTTTCATGGATAGAAAGGTAGGAAAAATAAAAGTTCCATTTTGGATATATTGAGTTCCATGTATATACGGGAACCTCCACTTGGGGATGTCTAACAGTGCCAGAGGCTGAGGTTCCGGAGACCAAGACTGGTCATAATGTTGTCGGCATGACAAGCAGAGTTGAATTCATGGAAGGTAAGAAGATTCTTCCCCAAAAAGTGGGGTCAGGTGAGGGAGAGATAAACTCAGCCTTCCCAACTCCAAGTCAAGAGTTCTAGTCACTGCCCCAGTCTACTACTGTCTCCCATTTAGAGATGAAGAACTGAGGCTCAGAGAAGGTAGCTTGTCCATGGCCACACAGCAGGAGGTAAGAAGAGACAGATTTTGAACTTGGAGCCCTCCTCTCTGCCCCCTTTCCAATACCTGACAGTGTTTCTCTTGGGATTTCTAGCAGCAGCTCTCAGGGCCCTGGACATAAGAGGATGGATACCTTCCCTCTTTAGCTTGCACAGATCTTTGCTAGTAATTTTCCAACTTCCTCACAGAGTTGTTACAGTTACATCCCTAAAGATTCTGAGGTCCAAGCTCTAGCTAACCCTGGTCCTTTTGAAACAAATCATTCTTGCCTTCAGTGCTTTCCCATCAACCAAGTGGGTCAATTTCCATAGCCGGGAAGTAATGAACAAAGTGAAATTTACCAGACTGTGCATGCATTTGGGGGAAGCAGTCACATGACCACTGGATCTGGACTAGGAAGCACCTGAGCATATCAGCCCCAAGCCTGACATTGTCCAGATGTGGCTGGCTATTGTTGCACCATGTAATTCTCATGTCTGGGCCACTTAAGGATACACCACACAGGTTCAGGCTCAAGAATGATACAGATTCTTGTTCAACTCAAGCAGGCTGGCCACACTCTCCTCAGAAGTTCTGGAAGAGAGTCTAGAGGCCTGTTAGGCCCTGGAACCAACGTGTTGAGTCCAGACGGAGGGGGATCTTCTTGGGAAGGAGAGCTATACTTAACCTTCCTCTAGTCATTCTCCAAACTGCTAGTTTTCTACCACAAGGGACAGGCACAATTATGAAACAAATACACCATCTGTCCAAGCTTGGGGGTGGGGAGGGGGCAGGCTTACATAATGCTCTGCCCACTAATAAAAGGCTTGCCTTGTACTCCCTCAAAAGTCTTCACCTAGAATCCCCTTTATCAGGTCTGTCTCCTGATTCAGTTTAATCCAGCTCCAGCATTTATCAAAAGTGCTTTAGGATCAATGTAACATGGCTCTGTATTAGCCCCCAAGGATACACACATATCCCCCCCAAAGAACAAATATAGCCCCTTGCCCCATCAGAGTAGACACTGGGCACAGGAGGAGTTAGCATATGCAACAGGCAAATAACTTAACAGTAGGAGATCAGGAAAGGGTTCCCATCAGAGATGTCCCTTGAACCAGATCCTGAAAGAAGGTGATAGATTCTAACAAATGATGAGAAGAAGGGAGTGTATTACAGGCATGGTGTACTTGTCCATGCAGCCTGCATAAAGGCCAAGATGACAGATGAAACTGGAGGAGCGGTGGGGGAACAGAATTTAGGGATAGGAAACACTGAAGGGTATGAAAGAGAATAATGTCAAATATGGTAAAACAGTTGATTCAGGCTGCACAGCACTCTAAATGTCAAGCTAAGGCATTTTTATTTCATCCATGAGGGAAAACGGAGTCCCTAAAGACTCTTGAGAAGAGACACGAGCAGCTCAAGCCTGATCTTGGCTCACACTGTTAAAGTTAAATCTTCTGAACCTATCCAACTTTTAAAAACATTTTTATGCCTAAAATGTTGTTTTTTCTATAATATTTTCCTAAAATGTTCTAAAATCTTATTAAAAGCTTGCTAAATTGCTTCAAAATATGAAGCTAAACTTTAAGTATCAGTATTAGTTAATTATTAGAATGGATTCTAGAGGCCAGGTTCAATCCCATCCTTGGACAAATAACCAGAAAACATGAAAAGGCCACCACTTTCCAGTAAAGTGAAACTAGCTCAGGATCATATACTAGTAAGGAAACCAGGCAGTCCTGAGTTCAGGTATCTATCCATTCCATGACCCAGCTGCCACCTACACAGAAATCCCATTTCCACTCATCCCATACAAATGGTCATCCAGGATTTACTTGAGTTTTCCTGCTAAGGGTAGGAATGGGCAGGCCCAGGACCTGTTGCCACCAGGCCCCACAGGAAACCAAGCACAAATTTCCCATAGGGCTATCCTAACTGCACTTGTTACAACACTTCCTGTTATCCTTATTACAACTAATGCAAAGCAAGAATGAAAGAATTGTCCCAATGATTCTGGGTCAGAAGAGAATGAAGGCAGACCCAGGAGGGCTACAGCACACAAGAGCCCAGCCAACATCAAATATCCCACAGCAGACCCTACCTCTCAGGGTCACTACCCTGTGGTCTCTCTGACCCTTCCAGACATTCAGATTGGCTTCGGTGGGAGTTGACTGCTAAAGAAAATACCCATCCACCAAAAAAGAAATTTACAATAATAGAAATAAAACCAGAAGAGGAATTCCAAGTCACAAGGCCCCGTGGATACAAAGCAGAAAACCCTGTAGACAAGCAGAAAGCTTGTGATAAAGCAGCAGAGGGGCCAGGGTGCACAGAAAATGAACAGAACCCAGAGATATGAGAAATATATTCATGACCCAAATATGGCAATGCATGATTGTTCAGTTTTTGACTTATGAGGAACTGACTGATGAAAAAACTGAGATCCACCTTGATCGAATCACAGATTTAGAGGAACCTGGAAGGGACCTTAGAAGTAACATATAGCTGATAAGAAATCTAGATAAGGAGAGGAATTGGTCACAGGGACTGATTAAAAAAAATTCTGTGGAGCCACACAAGAGAGCTCTTAGCCTTTCTGCATGTCTTGAACTCCATGGGCAGTGAGTCTGGTAAGGTCATGGACTTTATGAAGAGTCATGTCTTTAAATGAAATTGATGGGCTTACAAAGTAAGTGATGCACCCTCTTTCAGTTATCAGTTGGCTTTTGCTCTAAACAAGTTCACAGAACCCAGGTTAAGAACCTCTCCTTTGGAGCCAGGTTCTGAATCTTCTTAATAGCTTTTAACCTTGGGCAAGTGGCCCTTCCCTCAGCCCTCCTTATCTGTAAAGAAAGGAGTCGGCTTCCAAGCATCCTTTCTTGAGTCCACACTGAAGTCTTAGACTGGTAGAAATCTTAAAGATATGGTTTCTGCCACCACTAATTGACAACCTGGGATAAATCATTTCCTCTCTGGGCCCCAGTTTTCTTGACTACAGCAGCCATAAGTGATTGGACTAGATGTTAAGTGAGGTCCTTTTCTAGCTATGAATTTTGGATGCTATGAATTGGTGCTTTTCTGTGTCCACACATATTTTGATTTATGTTTTTCCACAAATTCAAGCAAAGGAGAAAGGGAAGATTACTTGTAGTTTCTAAAAGTACAGGACAGACTTTGGTTAAACTATGTCATAAGACCTCCAAACCAGACAATACAAACTTTATGGCCAGTCTGTAAGTTATGGGTGGGGTCAAAGGCTTTTGTTTTTGGGGTAAAGGACAAAGCAACATATTTCCTGAGCCCAAAATCTGGCCTTTCAGGATCAGAGGTTGGATGCTAAAGGAGACCCTTTAAAAGTCCCTTTTTCTTGAAATCCACACCCTCCTCAAAAATTCAGGTCACATGGCCCCCACTGGCACAGTTTCTCCAGCACACTAGCAGCTGAGGTCCCTCAGGCACCCCTCAGATGTGGGGACAGAGAGATTCCATTCAGGGGAATCCTGGAATTAGCAGGGATGACCTCTGGAGCTAGCTAAGCTTTTAGTGTAGTGGGCTAAATATAGACCACACAGCTTTTCCTTCCCCTATCAAATCTGGCTGAGCCAGCAGAGGATGAAGGTGAAAATGACAATGATGAGAATTTAAAAAACAAAATTAAACCTGATACTTGCACAATGTAGGGAGCTCGCTGGGCGAAAACTCTCCTACTAATGAAAATGTTGTTCATTCGTGTCCAACTCTTAGTGACCCCATCTGGGGTTTTCTTGGCAAAGATACTAGAGGGGTTTGCCATTTCCTTCTCCAGCTCCTTTTACAGATGAGGAAACTGAAGCAAACAGGGTGAAGTGACTGGCTCAGGGTCACCCAGCTAGGAAGTGTCTGAGGCAGGATTTGAAATCAGGTCTTCCTGACCTTGATTCCTTCCAGTTCTGGTACTCTATCTACTGTGCCATCCAGCTGCCCTACAACTCACAGTTGGCAATAAAATGGCACTTTAAGACTGTGAAAGCCCTTTACATATAGTGGTTTTTACGGCCCCACAGTAGCCCCATTTAACAGATATGAAAAGTGGGGCTCGGGCCATGTGTCTTTCCCTGGGTTGCACAACTCATAAAGTTCAAAGTGGGGGATTTGATCTCAAGTTTTCCTGATTCCCAAGTCTACCTCTCCACCATGCCAGGATGACTCTTCTTCTAATCATACCATTTCTACCAATAAATGGAAGTGAAGATGGTGAAGATAAGGGCAAAGAAAGTGACCAAAAAGCCAGGAAACTTAAAAACTTCATCTGAACTTAAAAAATGTTCAACCTTCTAGTAAATTAGATACAACACAAATTTGGCAAATAAATCTGTATGATTATTTTCCTCTGAAGGACAGTGTGGTATAGTAGATAAGGACCAGACATGGGCATTAGTAAGTCCAGGGTTCAAATATTCTTTCACACATACTAGAGTGGGAGCCTGAGCCAAACTAAGACTGCATGGACAGAGTTCCCTAGCCAGATGAAACAACAATCCAAGCAGCACCGCTATGTAGACTGATCTCCACTGGACGCCCCACCAGCAGCTCATTCACACAACACATCCAAAGTCCCACTCCACATCACGTCTCCCAAAGCCTGCTCCTCCACCTGCCTCCCTGGCTGCTTTTTTGGTGCCCTCACGCAAGGTGTATAACTCAGAGCTCCCTTGAATTTGCCCCTTTCGCCTCTCTCTCATCCAGTGATTTGCCAAGTCCTCTCTTAGTCACCTTTCCAAGGTCACCTGTATTTCCAGGGCTTCTTTGTTAACCAAAGCCCACACTACCACAAAAGCCTGGCCCACCTTACCTTTGGCATCCTTTCCCCATCCTTGATTCTGACACCAGAAGTACCTTCCTAGGGGATCTTTGAGAGGACTGTTCTAAAGAGGAACCAGTTTGGGGTCTGGGGCCATGTCAACTCTCTGGAGTTCTCTGAGCCTCTGCTTCCTCATCTGTAAAATGAGGGCACTGAGAGATAGCCTGTAATCCCAGGTAGTGGACAGCTCAGTGCTCGATAGAGTGCTGATGGCCTTGAGGAGAGACAGAGATAGAGAGCTGGAGGCCTCCTGTTTCAGGAGGTGAGCCTTGAAGGAGAGATAGGTAACCTTCAGTTCAGATAAGTGCAGGGCATTCTGGGAGACAGGAAAGGAATGAACTGCCACAAAAAGGAAATAGGATTGTTCAGGCCATATAAGAAAGGGACTCTGGACCCTCACCAAGCCAGGGCAAGGTGTCAGAAGCAAGGCAGAGAAAAACACTTGATTTCCAAGGGAGTGGGAGGGGAATAATCTCTGTGAAGTGTTTTGTAACCATCATATTGCCTCTCACTGTTGTGAGGGAAGGCTGAGACTTTATGGACCTAGAGGGTCACATGTGGTCTCAAGGCCACAAGTTCCCACACCTGGCTTAGACCATACACACAAGTAGCAGAAGGAAGCAAATATTCATTAGGTAAATATAAAGTCTAGAGCTCCAGTACTGCCAGTAAGGAAGACCTGAGATGGTAGCCAACTTTCGCCATTTCATGGTCAATCATGAGAAAATCTTTCACTCTATCTGAACCTCTATTTCCCCATTTGTAAAATGGAGATGACCATACTGGTAATGCCTCCCTCACCAGGCTCTTGTGAAGAGCAAAAGAAATTCCAAATATAATAAGAACTGGAGTTTCCTTGGTAAAGAGAGGGCAGGAGAGGTCTGTGATGACCAGGGACAATCCTAATTATTCATGGTTTCTGAGTTGATCAGAAGAGAGCAAGGAATGATCTATCTCATTTTGTCTTACTACTCCCGGCTCAAAGATCACAATCATAAAATCAATCAGCATTTGGCTTCACTGCAAAGTGAGGGAAACAGTAAGGAAGGGGAGAAATTGATTCCAGAATGGATCAGAATAAACAAGGAGGTGACCACAGGGCATCCTCAGGACTGCTGGGTGGTCCAGCCTCTTTGGGCCAGTTTCCTTTTCTGTAAAACAAGAGGGTTGGACCAGATCGACTCTGAAGTCCTTTGGAGGCCTCCATCTAGGCTCCTATGAACTATCCAGGAGCAAAACAAAGCAGGACAAGCTCCAAGGCTGGGAATTCTTGCTGAACCCCATTATATCACAGCTGGAAGGGGGGCTGGAGTGGGAGGAGGGAGATGACATGGGTGTCTTGGGTGATGCTCCCTGCTCCCAAATATATCCACCCAATCTCATTCTAAAGGGACAAAGCATCTAATTGCCCCCTCCCGACACCCACCCCCAGACACTCTGGATGTGGGGAAGGGGATGGAGGTGGGGAGAGAACACGCTGGCAGAGTCTCCTATTCTAGACACCATCACACTTCCTTTTATGAGAATTGATACAAATCTCACCTCCAGACCCAAGAGGGAAGGGGCCCTGGAGAGCTAATATTTGATTTGGCAGAGCTGTCCTCAGTTTCAGGCCGAGGTGACAAAACAGGGAGCAGCACTCCCAGAGAAAGAGAAAGAGAGCGGTGTCTTCCAAGGAGCCATTTGTGAGGACGTGCAGTCAGGTACCTAGCAGGCAATATTGTCTTTGTGGGAGGGGTCCTCACACATTAAGGAGGGATGCCTCATGCAGGAACCATTCCCCTGCAATTTAGGGACAGAAGTCCCTATCTGCAGAGCCCTGAAGGTTGGGAATAAAACAGTCAATGGAACCTCCAAGTTTGCTCTTTTTGTCCTACAAGGAAAGGGCAGACAGGGCTGGCTGAAGGGCAGCACCTCTGCTCACTCTGAAATCACTTTCCTGCACCAGGTTTTATAACAATCAAGAAGTAGAAGGGACCTCAGAAGCCAGCTAGTGTGAGCTTCTCATTTTACATGAAGAGGAAACCGAAGCCAGAGTGGGGAAGGGATGTGCCTGGAGTCACACAGGCACGAAAGGACAGTGCAGGGATTCAAGCCAAGTTAGCTGCCTTTGAACTCCAAAGACAGGATTGTCTCTGTCTCTCTCTCATACACACACACACACACACACACACACACACACACACACACACACAATCTCTCTAGAATCAGTTGCACACTGTCTTAAAGGTATCGATCGCCACAGTCCCTTCAATCTGAAGTAAGTTTGAACTTGCTTGTCTGTTGCTCCCAGGAGCCTCAGGTTCCCAGGAATCTTCACAGATAAAGCAAATCAAATCTTGTCCTACAGAAAGACTGGATTTTTTTTTCCCCTTCCATGGTTTGCCACCTAGGTACTGTCTACTCTCTGATTGTTAGAACTATAAAGAATGATGATTTAATGTAAATCCTCCCTTTTACAGATGAGGAAACTGAGGTAAGGAACAATAAATATGTTGTCCTTGTGCTGTCATGTTCATATTTGGCCAAGCCGAAGAACAACTTAACAGAAAGTTGTAATTGTCATAATTGGAAGTCCCATACATCATGGTGAGGAAAGATGCTATATCTGGAGGCCGGAAGACCTGTGTTTGAAACCAAGCCAATTCAATTTAGGTGACTTCGGGTCACTTACCCTCTAGACCTTGACCTCTTCCTCTACAAGGGGCCTAGTTAGGGACAGCCTCTGAGGTCCCTGCTAGGTCTGGATCTATGATCTTCAGACCTCCATGACCTTGACCAAAGTTACTTTGCTCTCTGGACCTGTTTCTTTATTGGACAATGAGAGGTTCAGCCTAGAAGATCCCTTGTCCTTTCTAGCTCAGAATCTCTCATGCTACAACCAATAACCGTAGAACCAAGTGTTCAATGTACTCACGTCAAGGTCACTGTCCTGAGTCTGACCTAAGCCTCTCCTACTACTACAAAAAAGGGCCAGCCAGAAAGGACAAGTAACCTTTTCCAAGGACCATCTAGGTAGTACAGTAGATAAAGCTCTGGACTTCCATTTAGGAAGGCCTGAGTTCAAATCTACCCTTAGATATTTACTAGCTATGTAACTCTGGGCAAGTCCTACAGTCTGTCTGCTTTGATTTCCTTATCTGCAAAATGTAGTGAGAGGCAAATGACATGATATTTGTAAAGCACTTAGCACACTGCCTGACATATAGTCGGTGTCTAATAAATGCCTATTTAAAAAAGAAATGCCAGATCTAGACTAGCACAACTGGTCTCCTCCTGTGTCTATTGCACCCGAGATTTCAATCCATGCTGCACAAAGCCTCCAGAACTCTCCAGCTGCCTCCTTTTCTATTTCCTGTGGAAAGACCAGTGACAACAGGTTCTTTCTTCAAGTGTGGCTGTGATGCCACCTCCTTCAAGTGGCCTTCCTTGATTTCCCCCAACTGAGAGTGATCTCTCCCTCTGTAGATTTTCCAAGAGACCTCTGGCTCTTCTGGAAAATGAGGGGGTCCAGCTCTGGGTCAATGTTTAAACCTATGCCCTCAGGAAGTCTTCTGGTTGAAGCCAGATGGCTATCCTCGAAGATCATTTCCAAGCAGAACTGCCATTGATTCCAAAGGCTTCCCAGTCACAGCAGGCTCCATAGAAGGCTTCAGAGTGTTCCTACCAGGTGCTAGGAATGTTCTCTATTCTCTGATGATTTCTAGAGTCACCTGGGATCATTGTTTAGCCTCAGTGGAACCTACCAGGAAAATGCAAGCACAGATAGCAGAAGGAGAAGCAGAGGCCAGACCCTGTCATGGGATGACACTAGTGCTGAGACCTGAGTGATTGCAGCTATTTCTGGCCTTCCTGGTTGAACAGGTTCAAACAGGAAAACCATTAGCCCAGTAGGGAAACTGGCCAAACCCCAAAGGCACATGTATGACTTGGGAGTGAAAGAAAATGGGTGAAAACCCAAACTGATTCTCTCATTAGGGATACCATGTGCATGTACTGCAGCCAGATGTTACATATGTGTGTAGTCAGATGCTAGGGTGTGTGTGTGGATGTGTGTAGAAACAGAAATGCAGGCATGCCTCATTTATCCAAGAGCGATGGGGCTTTTTAAGAGGCAATTACACAAAGTGGTAAAAGTCAAGAGGATCAGACCTCATACATCATCTGGTCCAATCATCTATATTTTAAAGGTCAAATAAATGAGGGCCAGGGAGCGGGAGTTTGCCCAAGGGCTCATGGTTTTTTTTTACCAGGATTCAAACCCAGGTCTTTGGGGTTATAAAGCACTTGCTGACATCTCATGTGATGCAATCTATGGGGCAACAGGGTGGCATGGTAGAGAGAGGGCTGGTTTGGAATCAGGAAAACCTAAGTTCAAATCTAGCCTCAGACAGTTACTAGCTGTGGGACCCTGGGCGAGTTACTTAACCAGTATGCCTCAGTTTCCTTAACTATGTTATTGTTTAGTCAATGAGTCACATCTGATTCTTTTGGGATCCCACTTGGGGTTTTCTTGGCAAAGATAATGAAATGGTCTATCACTTCCCTCTCCAGCGCATTTTACAGATGAGGAAACTGAGGTAAACAGGGGTAAATGACTTTTGACTGGGGTCGCACAGCTAGTAAGTGAGGTGGATTTGAACCCAGGCTCTCCTGATTCAAGGCCTAGTGCTCTCTCTACTTCACCACCCAGCTGCCCATTCTTTAATTATAAAACGTGGATAATAACAGCACCTCCATCATGGGGTTATTGTGAGCATCAGATGAGATCCTGCTTGTAAACAGCACTTAGCACAATGTGTCTGGCACGTACTTCCCCTCTCTATCTCTTCCTTTCTCCATCCCCTCCCCTCTCCCCTTCCATGAACCCATCTTTCGAGAAAGCTGGGCCATGGTAGGGTAAAGGGATTTGCACACAGCCACGGTTAAGTGTCAGAGACAGAATTCTAATGAACTCTGTCCTGAGTTCAAGTACAACACTGTCCATTGTCTCACACTGCCTCCTCATGTGGATTCAATATGCTCTATCACTACAGATAATATGAAATTTCTGCTTACCCATTATTGTTCTGGGTTGCTACAGTGATGCCCTCAGGGCCTCCTGGGGTGGGCATGGTTATCTGCCCCTTCATGATTTGTATCCCATCCATCTCTTTCCTCCATGTGGGTTTGGGGGTTGGTAGGAGTTGGCATTCAGCAATGAACCCCCTTCAAGCTACCTCCTTTCTCCCTGCTACTTCTAATTTGCTGCCACCTCTCTCAGAGAGCAGTGAACACCAGGCTACCAAATTTTATATGTGATCTTAAATCTCATCCAATGCCTCATCAGGCCTGCAGGTGAGCCTGGGTTCCCAAAGATGATATAGCCAAGGGCAAACAGATCCTGCTGACGTTGGTGGGCTTTGAGTATGGGCCCAATGATGGCCAATGTCTGCTAGGCTGGACCTCCTTCAAGGTGAAGAGCTGCAGAGGACTATGTTAGTTATTTAGTGACAGGACCTCTCAGGTCATCTATGCCCTCAGCTGCAGAGGGACTCGGCTTGGAATAGGGCAGAATGGAGAGCCAAATCAACCTACTGGATCCCTGAAACAATTCAAATCTATATAATATGAAAGCTTGTGTGTGCGTGTGTATATGCATGCACACGCACGCACGCACGCACACACACACACACACACACACACACACACACACACACACACACACACACACTCTCTCTCTCTCTTTCTCTCTCTGATTTCACACCCACAGAATCAGATGAATTAGCAGAATTCAGTTTTCCTTATTTCTGGACCTTAAGCCATCTTGCAAAAAGGCTACCCTGGGTTCAGGGGGTGGCAGTAAAGAAATGTCCCATATGCTTTTCTGCCATTTTGGTTTGTTTGGAATAAGGGTGTAGGTTCCCAAGAGGAAAATTTGGAAGGAGATATAACACTCACCTTTAAGAAAAAAGTCACAAAAATGGAAGACTGCAAAGGGGAGAGAAGGAAGATTGATGTTGTATTCAAGTTCATACTTGTTTTCCACTTTAATGTTATGAGTCAAATATGGTAAAAAGCTTTATATGATTTACTGAGTATACTGGTTATGTTTACAATAAAAAAACCCAACAATATCTAGGCCAGGAAGAAAGGGAAGGAGGAGAGACTTCCCAAGAACTTACTGCACTTTTAATTTTCCTCATCATTTGAAACAGTCCAAGTCATTAAATATTTGGGTAACTGACAAAAACATTTACTCATAAAGCAAACTTCCATGCTCCTGGCTATATGTCATAAGCTGTAGCTACCCCTGCCCCCCTAAAAAAACAGATTAGGAATCTGACACAACCTGGGTTCAAATACAGGCTCAGCTGCCTGTGCTCTGCGTCACCTTGAATAAGTCACTTCCCTATTTGGTTCTTGATCTCCTCATCTAAAAGAAGGGGAGAGAGGTTTGGATAAGATAACCTCAGAGGTTCCATCTAGCTACAAGTCTGGGAGCCCAGAATCTACCCCCAGCTGACAGAAGTTCTGCCTTTGACACAGCTGATCTTCTGTTACATCAGCATGTAGGTCCCAAACAGCAAGCTTTTCAATAAATGGATTTCCATTTTTTTCTGCTCCATCCCTGACAATCTAAGTTTAAAGGTATTTAAGGACTTTATGGGGACCCTGCACATCAATGAGATAGACACCATATTTGAGGGTTATAATAATCCATGGGAGCTCAAGGGAATCAGACTCAGGATTGGCCAGTGGTCCCTCCCCTATTGCATATACAAATGGGCAAGGGAAGTTACTAATCAACACAAGTTTTCTCTTCCTTTCCTCTTCCCTGATCTTGAAAGACGGAAAGGGAGGCAAAGAAGAACCCAACCCAGGAGAATGCCTTTCTCTCATCCCCTCCTGCCTGAACTATGGAAACAACCTCCCCCATGGTCTCCCAGCTTCAAGATGCTTCCCATTCCAGTCTTCCACTCAGCCACCAGAGTTATTTTCCTCAATGTTGTCTCCCCACATTTACCTCCTATCCAAACTCCAATGGCTCCTCCCCTACTGGCTCCAAGGTCAAATATCAGCATCTCTGATATTTAATGGCAGGAACCACCTGGCCCCTTCTTACCTTTACTGTTTTCCAGGAACAAAACAGTTTCCTCATCTGCAAAAAGAAACATTTGTACCCTATGACCTCTAAGATCTGATTCTTCTAGTTCTAAATCTCCTTGGGTTCCAAACTCCAGGTCTGTTTTCCCACTACCACCACCACACCACACTGGTTCCCAGAGGCTGGACTTGAACCCAGGTTCCCCAAGCTGACATGCAGTGCTCTGCCATTCGACCTCTCTGCCTCAAGTGCCCCACCTGTGACAAGCATCAGCTAAGCTCACCAGAAACCCAGAGCAGTTCACTTCTACCTGTTCAGTAACAAACTACAAAAACACCAACATTGGGGCATCTGGTCTTGATCTGCTATCACAAGTCATAAATTAGCATCCTCTGTGTGAATCATAGCATGTTTTTCACCAGCTCTCTGAGGTAGCTGTAGCAGGTGGACCAGAAATGGAATTCAACCTGACAGGTTCGGGGGAAGGGAGTGAGTTAAGTTCAGCAGAGAGCTTTGCTTTAAAGTCAGTTCCATGGTGATGGAGTTACTTCAAATTTGCTCCCACTGTTTGCTGACCACGTCCTGGCCAAAAGTGCAGAGCCATGCCCCTGCTGCTGCACAGGTGTGGCCTGGAGCCAAAGGGCACAACAATGCTATTTCATCTTGTTTGATTTGGAGAAGGCTTCCCTGGAACCACCCATTCAGACATTGAAGAATCCTGGTGGGGGATTAGAGGAGGCAGCAAAAATAAAATGCAAAACAAACCAACTCACTAGGACCTAGGCCAATAAGAACCATGAAGTATGAATCTGGAGCCATAATCTAAACAAACTCAACTAAATACAATGGACAGCTCTAAAATTGACCGCAGGATTCTCAGGGGTCTGAGTCCAAGGATGAGACCGCTAGGTGATGGGGTGGAGAAAGCACCAAATCTGGAGTCAGGAAGACTCCTCTTCCTCAGTTCAAATCTGACCTCAGACACTTACTAGCTGTGTGACCTTGGGCAAGTCAATTCATCCTTCTTGCCTCCGTTTCCTCATCTGTAAAATTAGCTGGAGAAGAAATGGCCAACCACTCCAGTGTCTTTGCAGAGAAAACCCCAAATCGGTTCATGAAGAGTCAGAGAAAACTGAAAAAGTCTCAGGACATACTTTTTCTTACCTGTGTGCTTGGGCAGGGGCTATTTTAGCTCTCTTAGTCTTGACTTATGAAATGCCTGTTGTACATCAGGCACTGTGCTAGGGTCTGGGGGCTAAGAACTCAAAAATGAAACTGTCTCTGCCCCAAAGTAGCTTTGATTCTGCTGGGGATAAAACAAGGAAGTCAATCTGACCCCCATTTATAAGTGCCTATGGCATGCCAGGCACTGTGCTAAGGATAAGAAGACCAAAATCCAGCTTTGCCTGTCCTAATGGGGTTTATGTTCTGCTGGGGTGAAAAAAAAGGAAGATAACCAAGTAAACTGCACTGGTAGCTACTGTACGTCAGACACTGAGGGAGGACGGGGGATAGAGAGACTGACTCAACCCCAGGACAGCTCTCCCTCACTCAGAGCTTGTAATCATCTTCCCATGTTCCCTTGGGATGACTTCTGAAGACTTCCACTACTCACTGGGGAAACAGTCCCAGCCTCACCTGGTAGGAAGCACCTGAGATGAGCAGAACAAGGCAGTCCAAGGCCTTTGTCTTTCCTTAAAATCAGACCTGCAGAGAGCCACGAAGAGACAAGAACTGGGTCCGGTCTACACTGTCTGTTCAAACCTGGTTCGGGCAGGGCTCTTGGGTTGACTTTGGCATCCCCAGTGCTCAACATAAAGCAGGAGGTTAACACATGCTTGCTGATCACTTCCAGTCTAATGATCCCTATGGAGGTCAGAATGTCACTTTCTAAAATAATAATTTTGAAATAACTCAAAGTTCCCCTAAAACAACTTCTCAGGCAGATATAGTTGTGTTCCCATCCATTTTATCTTTGTCCAACCCAAAGCAATCCCACTGCTGAGAGCCCAGCTTTTCTTCTTTCACTACACTCTCTAAAAAGTCAAACAGAGCCAAACGAAGCCTTTCTATTGAACCCATGACTCATGGCCAAGTAGTAGTGGGTTCCATAATAATGGCTGGTTGGCTAGTTGGTTGTCCTTCATTCTCAAAGAGGACCAAAATGACATGACAAAGTAAAGTTTCAGTGTATCTGACTGTAGCTGGTCAGACCAATATGAACTCAGAATCCTCTACCACAGATTGGGCACAGATAGTCTGCGTGAATATCTGGGGTGGTTACTCCAAATTTGTGCATCCTATGTTTCCATAGTGTTGTAGAGCACAGCACCTTTTCTGATATGGGTACGCCATGCTAGTGAGATTCCCTGCCACCTGTGGTAATCATGCCAGAGTTGGGTAAGCAGACAATTTTTAGGGCACCTTTTCTAGGCCCCTTCCTCATACCAGGAGGTGAGCGGTACCATCCTTAAAAGGATGCTCAGACACCCAAGGGGCTGCCAAGTCCCACTGCTGCTTTCAGTGACAAAGGACCCTAAGGCCTAGGCCACCTGTGTGCAGGGTTGTGACTACAGCTCCCAGTGTATCTGCACCTGCTGCTTTATCACTTGCCTGTCACCACAGGTCTTTGAGGTATAATAGTTCCATAATAATAGGTGCTTGAAGATGCCCACAGAACTTCATAGCCTTCAGAAACTCATCCCTTCAGCATCTTCTGAACTCAGTTAAAATAAGACAGACACGGAAGTGATGTCCCAGAACTCGGTTCAATTTCCCATGGTGTCTAGCTGTACTTTCTGGGGCCAAGTGGAATTGATCTTTTTACCTGACAGCCCTTCACATATGTGAGCACAGCTTCAAGGCATTTCTCTTCCTTTCCTGGACCAAGTATTGTGTAGGCTGACTTGTGCACATTCCTTTCCACCAATACCTGTGCATGCTGTTCTCCTGCCTCCTTTTTTGACTGACTCAAAGGCCTGTTTTAGACTTCAAACCCTAACTCTGTCTATTCTCCAAGGCCTCAATTTGGCTTCTCTTATCAAAGCCCACCCCTTCTCCTTCACCACCCAATCTACAGGAAAGTCTTCATTGACTGGCCCTTTACCTTTCAGTCAACAAGCACTGAGATAGAATATGAATCTTATCTTTCCAGCAAGATAGTGAGCTCCCAAAAGACAAAGCCCATTTCTCCTTCTTCTCTCTATGTGACACCAGAAGACACAGAGGGTACCTGGAGCAAGTTCAGAAAACATTTCTTCAATGACTGATGATTCTTTAAAATCCTTTCACTTCAAAGACCTAAAATCTCATCAAAACAATCCTCTTTCGTTGAATTCTTTTCATCCTTTCAAAGATCATTCATCCTTTTTTCTGGACCCTAGATCCAGACCTTGACGTCATTTTCCCCTAAACATCCATCCAGCCACCATACACTCAGATTGTCCTACCACGTTCTGCACGATATGTTGTGGCTAATCTTAGAGCCCTCCCCAAAACAGATTCTGTGATCTAATAAGACTGGCATCTTTGCTATTCCTTACACAAGGCTCTGGGCATTTTTACTGGCTGTTCCCTCATACCTGAAATGGTCTTCCTCCTCCATCTCCACCTCCTATCTTCCCTGGCTTCTTCTAAGTCTTGGCTAAAATCACCTTCTACAGAAAATCTCAGTCCCTCTCCATGCTAGCCTTCCCTGGTCACCGCCAAATTCCCTTATCTATATCTGGTTCATACATTCTTATTTGCATGATGTCTGCTCTGTTGGACTGTGACGTCCTTCAGAACAGCCACTCACTTGGCCTTTTATTTTATTCCAGTGTCCAGCACATAGTGGGCATTTAACAAATGGTTAGTGCTTTCAAAAAGTGGTTCTCCACATGCTCATCTGGAGACACTCAGCTATGGTGGAAAGAGCTGTGGATTTGGAGGCAAAGGCCCAGAGATAAAACCCCCACCTGCCACCCCCAGCTGGCAAGTGAAAAGTTGCGATGAGACTACCTCAAGCCCCAGAACAGCAAAGAAGGGGATGAGGGCAACAACAGTAACAAAAAAGTCCCTTTCAGCTCTCCTGGTTCCTTTGAACATTTGAGATGGAAAGGTCTCTAGATCTGTGCATCTTAATTTCTTGGGGCTACTGCAGCTCTGTAGTGCCTTCTCTGATGCGGGCAGGTTTTCAATGATCCCGTGCATTCTTCTTAAAGATGCAGCCACAGAATGCCAAAGCACCTTGGGCTGAATGGGACATTAGAGGCCATCTCACTTAATCCATCCCTGAAGTAGAAATCTGATCCAATGAATGCCGTTCATGATGGGAGAGGGGTGGGAGTAGGGTATTCCTTTTCTAGATACCTCCAGTTATAAGGAATTTTCCTGGACTGTTTCTTTGTTATTTCTACCCATCTCTCCTAGGCAGCTAGGTAGTACAGTGAATAAAGTGGCAGACCTGGACTCAGGAAGACTCTGGCATCTGACACTTAATAGATCTGTGACCCTGAAAAAGTCATTTAACCCTGTTTACCGCAGTTTCCTCATTTGTAAAATGATCTGGAGAAGGAAATGGCAAACCACTCCAGTATCTTCACCAAGAAAACCCTAAATGGGGTCACCAAGAGTTGGCTACATCTCTCCTAGCTCAGTGTAGAGGACAAGAATAAACTATAAACTTCTTGAAAGCAGGGACTTTTGTGAATTCTCCTCAATGTCTATACTAGAGCATAGTGTCTTCCACAAGTTGGTTGAATTCACTTACTCTCATCTCCATGGTGCTTACAAAACAAAGAAAAAGCTAATTCAACTCACAACCAACAGTAATTTCTAGGGACTTAACAAGAGCACAAGCACATGTCCCAGCTGGTGAGCACAGATCAATGCACCCCAGGTAGACTAACCCCTCCCCAAACTGTGATATATCCTAAATGGGAGTCAAACATGGCGGCAGGAAGCCACCATTTGGAATTTCCTCGGCTCTAGTTCAAGTCTTTAATTCACATCCTATCGTTACGCTCGTGATGGAAGCTCAATTTAAGATTTAGCAAAAGGAAATAAACACAAGTATCATGAGACATTTCAAACACAGGACTCCATCAAAAGAATCAGCTGTACTGCAAACACCTGAAGCATTCCATTTGGTCCCTGGAGCCGAACAGAGCTGATGGTATCGCTTACAGCAGGAAAAGTTTTTTGTTCAGTCCCTTACACTGGAACCTTGTTGTCACACTTCCCAAGAGTTCATTGTCTTGGATCCTGTCCAGTGGAGTTTAATTACTGAAGTATCAATAAAAAAGACTTCATTTTCAAGTGGTTTCACCTAAAAGATAATTTCACAATGAGGTGCCAAGAACATCATCCTACGGAGGCTGGCGTCTCATTAATTTCCTCTGTTCCCATCTGGTAACTACAACCACTCCCAAATGTTTGTACGGTGTTTGTTCATGGGAGAAAAATTCGGCAAAACCATCCCCATCTGTGAATTCTAACATGCAGGAAACCTTCAAACCTCAAATTTGGAAACAAACCAAGGAATCCCCACCTTAGTCTGATTCAAGACTCCTTTCTAAGAAGGAATTCAACCAAGCCAGAGCAGTTCTTACATAAGAAAAATCACTGGAGTTGCCCACAGTACATAGCTTGTATTATTTTTCATTTTTCTGTATTTGGTAGACTAGATCTGCCAATTTCATTAATGCAACAACTTCCCCCTTCTCCCCAGGAACTACTTTCTACCAATGACACCTCCGTTGCAACCAAACTCCCAGTTAATGGTTTATATTTTTAATAGAATATGACAGTTATGTACAGTGCTTGGCCCACAGTGTTTGCTTAGTGAATGCTTGTACTGTTTATACTATGAGATCATGATCAGCTATCATAGTAGAACCAGAGAATGATGCATCTACAACTAGAAGAGACATCCCTTCAATAAACTTAATCAACCTCCATCTTAGAGAATCGACATGCAGAGAAATCAAAAGATTTTAGCAAAAGTCACAGATGATGTAAATAGCCAATGGGTGAGTAATGTAATCCCAGGTGCTTTGACCGGAAATCCAGAGCTGCTATGGCACACCATCTTCAGGCAATCCTAGTTACAAAATTTTTCCTATGGAACCAAAATCTTTCACACTGCAACTGGCTCTGATGTTACCAGCCTCTGGCTCTGATATTTACCAACCATAGCAAACAAAAAAATATCTAGCTCCACCCCTCCCCTTGTAAGTTACAGCCCTTCAAATAGGATAGAGACAGCTAGCATGTCCTTTTTTTTAAAAAATCCAGATTAAACAGACCTAATTCTGTCAACCATTTTCCACAATAGATGGTCTCCAGATACCTACCCACCCTTCTCAGAATACACTGGAAGAGGTCAACATCCCTAGACCTCTAACAGCCAGAATTCAGCTCACCTCTCCCAATGCCTTCTGACCAAATCCATCTACCCTGAGACTATTGATTTATGAAGTAGGGACACTCAAATCCCATCAGATCAACACAGGATTATGGAAAATATTTTAGTCTCCATATCAAACCCTTGGCCCAAAGCAAGCTTGTGGTTGTGGCAAGATTGAGGAGTTTTACTTGAAATGCTGGCTAGCCAGATTTTCCACATCCTCTATTTGTGAAATTGATTTAAAAACAAAACAAAACCCTAAACATTGCACTTTACTTATCATTCCTGTAAAAATACCTCTATTACGCCTGTCAGTTGGGGAACGGTAACAAATTGCAGTACCTGAAGGTGATGGAATATCACCAGGCTGTAAGAAAGGATTATTAAGAGACCAGGGGATTGATGCAGAGCAAAGTTGAGTGAGTCAAGAGAACAATTAATACAATAATAACATTGTAAAGAGAAGCAACTGCAATACTCCAGAGTTCTGATGGAGGCAGTGAACGGCTGCAAATTCAGAGAGCTAATTAATGAGGAAGCTTGCTACCTGTCTCCTGTCAGAGATGAGGCAGGCTCAACAGGAAGACTGGACAAAGGCAACAGAGCATTTGTCTTGCTCGACTGTGGAGATCTGTTACAAGGACTTTCCTTTCCTTTTTTGTTTGTTTTCTCCTATTGATGGAGAGGACCAAGGAAATCGTGATGAAAAAGAAAGAAAATAAGGTCATCGAGATATCTTTTAAAAGGCAGAGAAGGAAGTCTAGAAAAAACCACAACAAAGGTAGCTTTAAAAGCTATGGTTGAACCTAATTATCTCTACCTATGTGTACCTACACACACACACACACACACACACACACACACACACACACACACACACACGGAGAGTAAGCTATAGATGAGATCTGTGCTTTCCCCCCATAATTTCCCTTGTTTCAACAATGCCTATGCAAATCACCATTCTATCCGGCATTTTTTAGAATACATTTTTTTTTAAAGGAAAGCATTAGAAGATTTTATGAACTGATACACAGTGAAGGAAGAAGAACCAGGAAGATACCCTAAATGAAGGGACAAGAATATCAAAACCAAATTCTGTCTAACTATAATAAACTTGCCCTTAAAAAAAACTGGGAAAAACCTCCTCTGAAAACAAGGCTGAACAAGGCTTGGCTCGGAGTCCTTCAGTAGGGAGTGTTTTATGCAACAGAAGAAAGGCCCGAATAAATAAGGATCAGCATTTATATGATTTAACACTGTACAATATAGATATGGAAAAATTACATAAAATTAAAATTATATTTAAATCAGTAACCACCAGGCATCTAATTAGGTTGGGCTGCATCACAGTTCCTAGAAAGAGACCTAGAGGGCCTTAATGCCCATTGAGAGCAAGGCACAGGATTCTAAATTTTTATCTGGAGGGAACCTTAGAGGACACTGAGTGCAGCCCCCTCATTTTATAGATGAGAAAACTGAGGCTCAGACAGATTAAGAGTGCTGACTATTCTCATATAGCTAATAAGTGCTTGAGGGTAGTTTTTAACTCAAATCTTACTGACCTCAAATTCGGTTTATTCACGTTACAAATTCACATTACAACAATGCCTCTCAATAGTTTTTGTGAAACAATTTTTTCACAAGTTTAGAAACAGAGGCCCAGAGAGATCACATAGGTAGGTAATAAGTGGCAGGGCTTGGATCTGACCCATCATCACCCATCATCCATCACTTTTTTCAGACCACACAAGGCCACAGGTAGGCAGGTTCGTAAGAAGTCCTCAGCCCAGAGCCTGGGGGATAAGATTTTATCTGATCTGTTTTGTCCAAAGATTTAAAGTTGGAGATGTGTTACAGAAGGAAGACACATCAAAAATATCTTAGGCAGCTTCCATTCTGGATGCCTGATTTGGAAGGTCATTGGTAAGCTATAGAGCAGCGAGGATGATGAAGGCCTCAGAACATGCCTCTTCCCAGCTCAAGAATCCTCCATGGTTCTCTACACCCTGGAGGATAAAATACCAACCCCTCAGCTTGGTATTATAGTCTGTCATCCCCAGCACTTTCATCAGACAGTGTCTGACATGCAGTAAATGCTCAATAAATGCTCCAGCTTAAGTTTCCCTGGCTTTTTATGCTAACTGTCATTCACACCATCTACGTTATGGACAAATGGCCTAGGTTCTCCCAGTTCCTCTTTATTCAGGGTCTATCTCCTACCTTCCAGGCTCTGCCAGGGCTGGTCCTCTCCTGGGCGTGCCCTCCCTTTTCAACTCCTGAAGTCCTGAGTTTCCTTCAAGGCTCCTCCTCCAGGGCTAGTACTCTCTCACCCTCCTCAAATTTCCTTCCTTTTCTTAGTACAAGTTGTATCCTCTCTGCCTCACCCCCACCCTCACCCCCTAGTAGAGCATCAAGTCTTTGAAAGCACGGGCTGTCATTTTTATCTTGGCATCATTTCCAGGCCCCTGCACATAAGTAGGCAAGTAATTAATACTTGTTGGAGTGAACTCAATCAAAGGTCTGCAAGAGTTCTCTATTCCATCCATCCCCCCCAAGGAGAATTGCCTGCACTGCCCTGCCTAGGGTGATAGCTCTCTCCCTGGAGTAAGCCAGCCACCCCCAACTTCCCGCATGGTCTAACATCCGTGGTTTTTCTCCTACTGTGCTCAACAGTAATTCATAATCTGGTATAACACTTTAAAGTTTGCAAACTACTTTCCATATGATCTTATTTGAAACAACCTAGGAAGTGGGTGCTATCACTATTGTCATTTCACAGATGAGAAAGTCAAGGCTGAGAGTTAAGTGACTTGCCCAAAGTCACTCAACTAGGAAGTGTCTGATGCACCTGCAACAGAAACTCCCTGAAGGCAGAGGTAGCTTCCATCCCCAGCACCTAGCTCAGTGCCAGGCACACAGCAGGTCATGAACTATAGGATGAAACCAGACATGCCCCTTGTGCCCTCACCTTCTGGAGGGCAAAGAGTTCACACATGTCACAGGACTGACAGCTTGGGATCAAAAAGCAACTGTGCAGTCATTCAGTAGGAAGAGAGGACAGGCTTCCTTTCCAGAGGTGTAATCCTGCAACTTCTGTCCCATCAGCCCCACTGTCTTACTTCCTGACCTTCTCAGCCCAATTCAAAATGACTAGATAGGAAAAGATCCTTGGAGATCCCTTACCACAACTCCCATTTCACAGATGAGGAAACTGAGGCCTTGAGATGAGAGATGACTTCTTCAAGGGAAAAAAGTAGCAGAACCAACCTAGACCTAGGGCTCCAGTGCCATCCCCTAGGAGGCCAATGAGGAAACACAGTCTCCTGCCCAGCCCCTATCACTTAATTAGAGCCCTGGAGGCAAGTTGCTTGCCTGGGGTTTCCCCTTCTTTTCCACCCAGGAGGGAGAGTTCAAAGGAGGTAGTAATGATGATCAATAACTTGTGTCTGTGTGCCAGGCTTTACAATTCACAAAAGAATCTCACAGAAAGGAAGCCAAGATCCAGTTCTGCTACTCACCACCTCTCTATGTGGGGTGCTCATTTCCTTTCTCTGGGCTTCAGTTCCCTACCTGTAGCCCGAGGGGTTAGGACTAAATTATCTAAGTTTCATTCAAGCTTATGTATAAGCCTCTGAGTTGTCAGTCAGCTAGAAATGGGTGGGGGTGGGGGTGGAGATGGGAACCCAAGGATATCCAAATACACCCCACACTGCAGCTGTCAAAACATTTATTATATTGTAAGCCCCTTGAGGGCAGAAACTGTACCCCATTGCTTGGCACACAATAAGAACTTAATAAACGTTTATTGACTGAAACACTGATCTACTTCTCTAATAAATTAAAATACTTGGAAAATCCAACCAACAGAAGCCAAGTGAAAAGTCACTTTCTACAGCCCTCTGTTGATGAATAGTCTCCAGATCTTCCACTTTTAAATATTAAAGCCACTGGGAGGGAAAGGACAGTGGGAAAGGTTTTCAGATCAGATCTCAACGTCCCTAGTCATTCAGAGTGGTCATTCAGAGCCCACCTGAGGAGCTGTCTGATGCCCCTACTTTCAGGAGGGCAGGATGGAAGACAGATCTGGACAGCCAGTGGGCAGCCAGGAGTCAAGCTCTGGCTCTGGCACGTCTCAGATTCCTTCACGTGTGTGGTTGATGACCTCAGCCAAATTACATTACAGTTCTGTAATAAGGCAGCTGCCTTGAGATTCTATATTTAACGTGCAGGTTCCCAAGGAAGTTTGGCAGAGCATCCCATAAAGTCTGCCATGGCTGAGGATTTGACCTGACCCCGGCATTAGACCTCCTCCTTGAAGACAGTATGATGCAAGCTGGAAGTTCCCAGTCAGTAAAATGAGGAATGGGACCACAGCTTGTTCCCCCTACTTGGCACAACTACCAGATAGTCTTCCTTCATGAACCCTAAAACAGAAAAACCAAGCAAACCACAAACCAATGCGTTCCTTTGTCTCTCCACACAGCCCCTCCATCATTCACTTTCCTCAAATAGGCTCCCTGATGCTGGTCCAAGCAATGCAATTCAATAAGCAATGCAATATTAAACACCAACTGTGTTCAAGACCTGTGTTGGACACTAAAGATACTGAGACAAATGAAACAATCCCTGCACCCAAAAAAGCTTTCTTTCTCCTAAGCGAAAACATATACAGGTTAGTCAACGTAATAAATGAAGGGTGTCCCAAAAGTCTTAGTGTGGCTTTAAGCTTTAATATTTTCAGAACTATAAATGTTACCCATACAAAAAATAGAAAAGGTTAGAAATTTAAAATCGTAAAATGTTCACATGGTTTTTATTGCAGTTCAACATAGCCACTGGTTCAAAAAATACATCACTCTATTTTTGAACTTTGTAAAAACTTTTCTTGGCTGTTTCTCTAGAACAAGCTAGAAGAACTGCATTTTTCATCTTAGCCTTAAAATCATACAGGGAATGATGTCTGGGGGCATCACAAGCCAGAGGACCTCCTTTGCGGACCCACTGATCCAAGAAAGGGTCATCCAGAAACGGCCATGCATGCAATATCTAATGAGAGAGTTCTCCAACTTCTTAAGGTTAAAATTCATTATTCAATAAACTCTTAAATGAGCGTAAAAGAATCTTAACTAAACTTCCATGGGATGTCTTTTCTAAGTGGATACTTTTGAAGTTACTGAAGCTTAAAGCAGGACCACGGCTTGGGGACACTCTGTAACCCCACAATAATTGGGAGGAGGCACAAAACCAAACAAGAAATAGTACCAGGTGCCTGGTTTCAGGCCCTGGGGCCACAAAGAAGCAAAAGAATGAGAAGGTCCCTTGTAGGAGGGAGCCCTGGGGAGGATGGGGGGGTTCAGAGAGGTAGCAGGAGGAGGGAGGACATTCCAGTCATGAAGGAACAGGGTGTACCAAGTCAGGAGAGGTCATACATAGGTAAGAAAGAGTTCAGGGGCCACTGGCTGGAATGGGGAAAGCCTGAAGCAGAGACCTGCCTAAGGTTTGGATGGGTACCAGTGTCCTTGGAGAAAGGATGTCCCTTGAGGGCAGGGACTCTGGTCTGCTTGGTCTCTTTACACGATAAGCACATGATAAACATTGGTTGCATTAAATGGTCAGACTAAAATGCTTTGAAAGATCCCACTGACCTCTGACAACATAAAGAGGACACCAAAATTTCCCAGGGAATTTTAAGCTGTTCAAGCCTAGAGCTGCATTAGCACCTTCAGGACACTGTGCTTGGAGCTGTGGAAATGATGCTGCTTTGCCTTGAGAAGGGCAGCTTCCTTCCTAGGAGCTCCCTACAAGAAGGAAATTACAAATCCTGTCCCACGGATCCCCTTTGTCTCCCTCTTCCCCACCCCACCCCCACCCCCAAAGAAGACAGCTCATATAGGCAGAGATCTTAGGGTATAAACCACCTGCCTGGTCAGGCATCTTAGCAAGGGGGTGGCCCCACTCCATCCTCAGCACAGATTCGGGGAGCACTCCAAGGTTTGTATTGGTCTAAGTGGCCCAAGACTTCAGGGCATGGTCTGGCCATGCCAACCAAAGGCATTTTAGCTTGCCCACAACCAAACCAGACCACAGTAGTGCAGCCAAAGGCACAGGATTAAAGCTTTGCAGTTTCTGGGGAGCAGGACATTTCCATGGCTTTGAGAGTTTACTCATGAACTCAAGAGTCTCAAAGTCTTCTGGGCACTCTCAAGAAAATGAGCCTGAAAAGTTGGGGGGATATAGGAGAAAAGGGACTGGAGTCAGGGGGTCCTGGGTTTAAATGCTGGCTCAGACAAACAAATCCTTCTACCTTTCTGGGTCTCAGTTTTCTACCTTTTAAAAATGGCCCCTAAAATCCCAAAAGAAACCCACAAATAAAAAACTTTGACCCTATGACTTCTGTCCTTGCACATGGCTGCTGTATCAGCTTATTCAAATTTTGGTTGTTGACAAAACAGTAGCATATTTAAGGTATGATCCTGGATATGTCACAACCTTGCTAAGCTTCAGTTTCCATACACATACACACACACACAAAATGTGCTTATGTACGTGTATCTATATGTATGTAAATACATAAACATATATACAAATATACACATGTACATAAATCCATACATACGTGTGTGTGCGTGTGTGTATCAGGATACTAGCCAGCACCTTCTAAGAAGGTTATTTATGAGACTTGAAAGAGAATGATGATAAAGTGTATTATACATTTGAAAGCACTTTGTAAGTAGAAATGTAATTTACATCTTCATATATCTAGCACACAGCACTCTTATCTGACAGCATTTTAAAAAACTGCTTGTTAATTGACTAGTAAGTATTTAGATTATTCATCTCCCTCTGTATTTTACACACACACACACACACACACACACACACACACACACACACACACACACACACCCTATGAACACTGGCATTTAGCCATGGGACCCTTCGGGCACACAGGCTGGGCTGCAGTTTCCAAGTCTTCTATCTTGGCCCCCAATGCCCACTGTTAGCAAGGGGCTTTGCCCGTAGTAAATCACTCACTAAAAAGATTTGGGAGAAAAAGTGACATTTGAAATTGCCCTTTGAACAGTGCTTAGAAATGATTTAGGGAAAGAAGAGTCTGTAGTCCCTGCATTTGTCACCCTGGCCCGCATAGAGTGTGGGTCCTTAACAACTTTGGGCTCCCAGACCCTCTTTGGTGTCTGCCTGGTGAAGCCTGGGAACCTCTTCCTAGAACCATGTTGTTTGATGCATAAATAAAACCAAGAAGGCACAGTCAGAGAAGGAAAACTAGTGCAATATACCATCATAGACATCAAAGGAAGATGGAGGAGTCAGTGCAGTCTGATGCTACAGAGAGAGACAGAGATAAACAAGAATGAAGGCTGAGGCTGGAGCCAAATGTGGGGAGAAGCAGGACACCTTCTAGCCACTGTTCTTAGTCAAGTGGCAACAAAAGAAGCTTTGGAAACCAAAGATTCAGAAACCAAATAGATGCTCAGTGACTGGGTTCCAATTTGTAAGCTATTCCCTTTACACCTTTTGTATCTTAATTATGAACCTAACAATCAACAAACACTGTATCTCTGCCCCTTTCTACCTCTGAACCTAGGTCCAGGCCAGTCTGCCATACTTCAAAGCCTCTCTCCAGGCTCTAAAGTCATGTCTTGTTCTACTGCTGTCACCATCAAGAAGTGTGGCAAGGTTAGTAGCAAATGTGGGTTTAAATATGAAAACCAAGAAAAGTGACCTGAAGTGGGTGAATAACAGAGCTCCTCAATAAATTTTCCAGCCCTCCTAAGTTCCTTCAGAGTCCCTCCAGGGGCCACTGCCTGGAGCCTTTTCCCATCCTTCTGACTGCTCTGCTCTCCCTTTTCCTCTTGCAAATTATTTTGTAGGTCTTACTGATTTCATGACCTCTACACTCATCCTACTACCCTGGAAGAATGTGAGATCTTTGATAATGCACTGTCTTCTTTTTATGGACCCCTAAGCCCAGACACTGTGGATAATTATGAGACAAGCTGAGTTATGGGGAAAGGAGAGATCCAGATGGGCAGAAAATATCCATTTTAGCCATGTGGCTATTCCCTCTAATTTACAACTCTTCATTACCTTAGAAGATCATTTGGGGAGGAAAAATAGCTGTGAAAAAATTCCTCACCTGGTAGCCAGAGCTGATTTTCCTAAAAAGCCAGGTTAGTCCTAGACCAAAGACACAGTCTCCCACCAGGCCAATGGCCAGTAGAAACTGTGGGAGCTTACGCTCAGCCTCTGAGACCTCAGGGTCATCTCCATGCCCTACTAAGGCACAAGAACTGGGCTCTGAGACAGTTGCCTTAATAGAAGACTCACCATTTCCCACAAGCCTTCATGGGAGTTCAATTGTGGGGCCAGAGTAGCTACTGTAAACTCTCCCACCCCCAATCTGGTCCTTACTTTATTGTTTTCAAAACTTCTGAACACCCACAGTACAAGAATAAAGTCTTTGTCTTGGAACAAAAGGCATAGCCATATCCACCTGCCAGCAACACAGAAAAAAGTCTCCTGTGTCCTTTCTGGGTATCACAAGAACAATCCTCTTGGTGGGAACTGGAAAGAAAGGCCTCCAATGTAAATAAATAGGAAGGGTTTTTGTCTGGGAACCCCAGGAGCCAGATCTCTGCCCACAATGCTCACTCTTGACCTCTCAGTGTGTCTGCAGACAGGGTAGCAAAGATCAGATGTGAGGGATGAGGAATCCTGAGAAAACCAGCAGCTTGGACAGGTACTATCACCTCTCCTTCTGGAGCAACGGGATCCAGCAACAACGCATCAAGGCGAGGTACCACAGTGCTTCTTCTCCCTCCAGTTGTACGTGTCTGACCCTTACTGGCTTCTTGCCAATGGATCACCATGTCTGTAATTTTCATATGGCTCCCCAGAAGTCAATAATCCAATTCTATCGCCTCTCTGGCCTCCTAATGGTGTCCTCAGCTTCTCTTACCTGAAGTGGATGGGTCACTTCCCTCCAATGTCAGAGAAGAATGGAGCCATCCTTGCCTTGGGTCCAGAAACTACAATAAAAAGAAAGAAAAGAAAATTATGAAAGATGCCCATCTCACTTTATAGCTAGAAAATCCTTTCAACTTTCCTGTTTTTTCCTAGTCTGTGATAATAAAGAACGAGACAAAGTAGATGCTCATCTCTGAGTGAGTAGCAGAACAAGTCCTTGTACTTGATTGTGATGGGATTATTACTGGGGATAGATTCCTCTGCAACACCTGGACTGAAGACATGAGTAGGAGTCCTAAGAATCATGGGAAGACTCATTTTAACTGATGCGAAGACAAGGGATCAACAAACCAAAGCAACTGTGGCGAAGAGATCCCAAACTACAATTCCCTCCTTCAGTTACACAGATGGGGGCAATTCCCAAGGGTTAGATGTGCTACAAAGCCACCCTATATTGGACAAATGACAAATTCAGAGGATCTAGAGAGACTTAAGAGTCATTTGGGGAGAAGAGGGACCAGAAAAAATTCCCAATGAACTGCCTAGCCATCCCAAATCCCCTACCCTCCACCCCAGGTCAGGCATCTATAAAAGGCACTGAAAAGACTTCTATGAGCTGATACAAAGCAGAAGTAAGAAAAACTAGAGGAAAAATATACACACTCACAAGAAAAGGCTGTATGTATGGTTGAATCAAGCACACTAAACAGCCTTGATTCGTGGATGGGGCATGATGGAGACCAACCAGTCAAACGTTTCCTTTCTCTTTACCTATTTTATATAATCTCGTTAGATTATAAACTCCTTGAGGGCAGAGGCTGTTTTTTGCCTCTTTTGTATCCCTGGGGCTTAGTGTGATGCCTAACATAAAGAAGATGTTTAATACATTATTGAACTAAATTGTTTGTTGGTGACCTGGGAATAGGGAGGTACATATTTGTTGAGAGATACAATAGTGTAAGAATAGTGGAAAATTTAAAAAGAGACTCCCCTCTAGAGGCCACAGAAGCCCAGAGTTATTAAACCAGTCATTTACATAGAGAGTTACCAGTGAGATCAGACATTATTGTGTCCATTTTATAGAAAAGAAAAGTGATACTCAGAGAGGTGAAATGTCTCGTAGTGGCCAGACTATGATTCAAACCACCCTGATGACTGCAGAGCTCATCGGACTCCAGGCATTTCCACTAAAATGCACAGATTTAAAAGTAATCAGCCCCTTTCATGCCAGGCCACTTTGGGAGAAAGGAGACTGGAACTCAGATGTTTAACTGGTAAGAACTGCTGAGGATCAGACCTTTAACCTGGAAAGGCCACCCTTTCCTAGCAGGGAGAGTGCTTGCCTTATACCTATCCCCCACCCATCAAGCCACAGTCTAGTCTTTTTACAGGTCTCAGTCCCCAGAACAGTCCAGGGGGAAGAAACTGGGCATGGAGTCAGGAAGTCTTGAGTTCAAGTCTAGCTTCGAATACTTACTAGCTGTTAAGTGACCCCGGGGCAAGTTATCTAACTTGTTTGTCTCCTTTTCCTTATCTGTAAAATGGGGATATTAACAGCACCTACTTCCCAAGTTTGTGATGATCATAAAATACTTAGAAAGCACTCTGCAAGCCTTAAAGTACTAGAGAATTGCTAAAAGTTTTTGTTATTACTATCGTTTTTCATTTGATCCTCAGAACAGCTGGAGCTACACTTCTTTCCCCACCCCAAATAAAAACCGGGCTGGCATGTATCATCCTTGTCCAGCTTCCTGACAACAAGATTCTTAACCTTTCTATGTCCTCGGTGACTAATTCTCAAAGAAGGAAAATCAACTACACCCAGTGTCCAGGAATCTCTTGGGTGGGGGAAGGAGTAATGGTGGTGAGTGGCCTGTTACTAACGTTTCATTTTCTGAAGACAAATCCTGAATGGTTGGTTAAAAAAAAAAGACAGAGACAAAAACCAGAGAAATCTGGAGCCTTGGCCTAGGCAGTACAAGAACTCAAAGCCAAAGGCGGGTCTGAGAAAGGCCCATGTTGAGCGATGAGCACCATGGGGCCCACAGAGCAGCCCCTGCGGGAGGCCAAGTCCAAAATCTGACCACAGCTCTGAAGGCTGCCTTGGAATCAAATACAGACAATCCCACACTGGAAAGTTGAAGACGCTTTTGGCTTCGCCTCTCTTGGGTCCAGAGTGGACAACGGAAGCCTTATTCTCTCAACTGGCTACAGTTTCCTGTGTTCCCAATCCTGCTTGGGGGATGGGACCTACTCACAGCTGATTGTACAATGAAGGTGGCCAGCAGGCCGGCTCTCCGCAGTCCTCACTAGGCCCATGGATTAAGGGTGTGGGGATTTTTCAAGGCTCCTTGTTCCCTCCCAAATTTATCCAGAATTTGGTATTACAAAAGAAAATAATGGATTTTATTATCAGAGGATCCTTGGACAGGGTGAAACACTGGACTGAAAATCAGAGGACCTAGGTTCAAAGGCTGGCTGACATTTACTAGACATGTGTCATTGGGCAAGTCATTTCAATTCTCCAGGCTCACATTGTCTCCTTAATAAAACATTGGAGTAGAAGGTCTCTAAAGAAGACCTAAGTCTGATCTCAGGCATTTGCCTAGGGTCACAGAATCTGATGTTCTCAATGTGTTCCTTGTGGACAATGTACAAAGTTGTGGGCTGGGCTCAGCCTGCCTGGATTGCTCAACCTTGGCTTGACATCAGCTTAGAGGGAGGTGTCTAACAAGGCTTTAGGGAACTGTGCTTGGGTGGTCCGGTGCCCTATGGACAAAGGAGGAGTTGGCATGCTTATGAAATCTGCCCATGACAAAATTGGGGGAGACACTGATACAATTCAAGAACTTCATTGGTCCAAGTGCTGGGATGAACCCGAGGAGGAAGAATTCCAGAGAGAAATGGAAAGGCTGACAGGTATCTCCAACAAAAAGTCAACTTCACAAACATGAGGATGGGTGGGTAGAATTCTGGAAAAAGGGTCTGGGCCTATTGGTGGATACCTGTGGTACCCAAATAGACTACAATCTGGGAAAAGGAGACAGAGATTCCATCCATGGTGCTAGGGGAGTGGTAACACTGTGTGTGTGCTCAGGTGAGACACCACTGAGGGTTCCGGGCACCACAGGTTAAGAAGGGTCCCAACCAGGTAAGAGTTCCCAGGCTAAAAATGATCTTGTAGGATGAAGAAGTAGGATGATGAGGAGAATCAGGAGTGCAACCAGCTGCAAGAAATGAAGAAAACGGGGCTACGGGGTGGGGGAGGGCGCAAGGCTTTGTTAAAGGGGGTCTTAGGTATGTCCATTCATCCATTCCAGCAGAGGCCCATCCTGCTCAAGATAAGGACATTCCATACTCATTTACACTGATGCCAAGCCCTTCCCCCATGTTTGAAATATTCTCTCTTTACCTCTATTCCCTGTCTTCCCCCTTCCCTACCTCCTTTAAGACCCCCTCTCAAATCTCACCTTTTAGAAGAAGCCTTCCCTGACCCCCCCTTAATGCTAGTGACTTCTCTATTCATTCTCACCTGTTTATCCTGGCTATAGCTTGGTTGTATATGGAGTTTTCATGTTTTTCTCTCCTCCTCTTTAGAGTGTGAGTGTTGAGAGCAGGGGAAACCAGCCCCTACCTCTTTATATCCCTAGCATTAAGCAGACTGGTTCCTATATAGTAGGTGCTTAAAAATGTTTGCTGGTTTGACTACAAAACCTTAGAGACTTCCACCCAAAGGTGGCATTAGCCTGGCAGACAGAGCCACATCTAGTTCATTAATGCAGCTGGAACCTCCCACATTGTAATTAGCTCAAGGAAAGAAATGCCCAAGAACCACCAATTTATAGGACAAGACACTCATCTCCTAATAGCCTGTTCACTTGAACAGTTTCATGACTTGAAGGATATTTGATTAGGGGCCTGTGGGCACTATGATTAAAGTTATCTGAACTTCTCTGGACTCCAACGTCAACACCACTGTTTGGTGTTGGAAAGAGCACCAGGTCTGTAATCAAGAAGACTCATCTTCCTGAGTTCAAATCTGGTCTCAGATATTTACTAGCTGTATGACCTTGGGCAAGTCACTTGTAAACGTGCTTTCTTCAGTTCCTCATCTGTAAAATGAGTAGAGAAGGAAATGGCAGACTACTCCTGTATCTTTGCCAAGAAAATACCTTGCTGGGTCATGGAGAGTTGGACATGACTAAAAGATGACTGAACAACAAAACATGACGTGGCCCTGATTTCACTTTCCCATTTAACTGTCCTCTCCCCTCTCCTTGGGTCCAGACAACAAGTTTTCTCTTGGTTCCTCACACATAATGTTCCAGCCTCCCCCTTTGTGTCTTGGCAGTGCTGCCCCACGCCTAGAATGGCTCTCCTCTCTCCTCACCTCAAGTCTCCTGGAATCCATGGCTCCTTTTAGGAGTCAACTCAAGGTCCATACTCTGCAGGAGGCCTTTCCCAGTCACAAAAGGGATCACAGATTTAGAGAGTGAAGGATCTGGAGGCCATCTCATCCCCCTGCGACTCCCCAGATCTGAACTCGCTCCCCTGGTCACCCCTTGTAAGGGTCTCCACTGGTTGAGGATAGCATTTGTTTCATTTTTGTGATGCTGGTCATCTCTATCTCCTCCCCACTGACCTCCTCACATTGGGCTCTGCTCCTTTGGTGTCTGCTTGTCTTGCCCAGAACTAGACCCTCTTCCCAGCATCAACATCCAGCATATCCTCCCTACTCTCCCCCCAATCTCCTATTGTTGTCTCAACTGAAATGCAAATGCCTTGAAGTTGGGGACCCTCCAGTACTTAGCACAAGGCCCAGCACGGAGTGAGTACTTGCCAGAGAAGGCTTTTCCAACAGCTGAAGGACTGAGGTGAGGAGAGAAAGGGTACAGCCCTGGGATCCAGGATGGCCTGAGGGGATGCACAGATGGAGGACTGAATTTGGAGACTGACAAAAAAAAAAAAGCGAGGTGGGGGGTGGGGAGTGAGGAATCCAATTCTCTCATCCCTGGGATGATCTCAGGGTGATTCATCTAGAGGGAAAAAGGAACCAATTCAATGACTCCATGACAAATCCCTAGGCCAAATAGTAAAAATAATAAGTCACAATAAATTAATGATAATTATAGCAGTGTTGGATGGTGCTTTCAGATTTGCAAAGTATTTTACAACTATCTCAACTGCTTCTTCAGGGGAGTCCTCCTACTTGTCCTGCACCCTTTGTACACTTCTCCAGCTCCAGACCAGCTGCCAACGTGGGGAGAAGAGACTAAAGGAGGCTTCTTATCCACTCTCACCTTCCTTTGTTCCTGTCGTATCATCTTCTGATTCCTGCCAGTTGACTCAGCCATGCTGAAAATCACCCAGGGTAGAAACTGAGAGTGGCCCCAGAGGCTGAGCTGTCAGCACCAGAAATATGGCGCTGATGGATGGTCTTTCCCTCTAACATCGCTTAAGAAAGAGCCTTGGCAGGTGCTGAGCCCCGGGGAATCTCAGTAATGTCAAGTCATCTCACTGACACCAGAGATACTCTAAGCTGGGCAGATACAGTAACTAGAGATGGTGGCAGTTAGAGACTGCTGGATTTACTGAAAAGGATTCTAAAGTTGCGTGCACACTCTCTCTCTCTCTCTCTCTCTCTCTCTCTCTCTCTCTCTCTCTCTCTCTCTCTCACACACACACACACACACACACACACACACACACACACATCTGACATTCTTTTCCTAAAGGAACCAAGGACTGTTTATGCACTGCCCACATCCACCTGGGCAGCGTGCATCAGACATCAAGGGTTGGAGTGCACATTAGACGGTGCCCAGAAGAAACTTTTACATTTAGAAAAATACTATCGATGTTGTTGTGTTGAAGTGCTTTGCAACCCTTAAAGCATCACGTAAGAGCTAGCTACTGTTATTACAAATAATAATAATGCTCAATCATGTGTGACCCTTCCTGATCTCATTTGGGGTTCTCTTGGCAGAGGTACTGGAGTACTTGCCATTTCCTTCTCCAGCTTATTTTACAGATGAAGAAACGGAGGCAATGAGGGTGAAGTGACTTGTCTAGGGTCACAATGCTAGTAAGTGTCTGAGGCTGGATCTTAACTCAGGAAAATGAGTCTTCCTGAATCCAGGCCACACACTCTGTATGCAGCAGTGCCACTTGGACAAATATCTATCCAAGGCAGCACAAAAGAACTTTTGCTTTGGAATCAAAAGTCTTGGATTCAAATCCCAACTTGCTCCTCTCATTCTGCCTGGTCTATAAAATGAGGGGTTTGAACTGGTTGAGCTGTATATATAAGATCCTTCTCTGGGTTTCAGTCTCTAAATGTAAATCGAGGGGGACGTAAAGGCCATATTCAAGTATTTCTAAGATTATCATGAGCAAAAATAGATTTCTTGTGCTTGGTGCAGAGGACAGAAGGAGGAAGCAATGGTGAAGGATGCGGAGAGGATACAGGCTTGCCCTTTGGGAAAAAATGTCCTACCAACTAGAGTTGTTCAAAATTGGAAGGAGCTGCCTAGACAGGTGAAGGTCATCTTAACCTTGGCTTCCCTAGGTCTTCTGGTAGAGGGTCACTCCAAGTTTAGGCTGTTGAGAGTATTCCTGATCAGTTACTGGGATCCTTCCAGTCTGGACACTTTGTGGCTCTTCAAAGGCATGGTCTTTAAGGCCCCTTGGAACCCCAAAACCCTACAATTCTCTACAAACTCTGGTCTCTGAGATGATGATCTTAACACCCCACTCTTCTGAGGGGAGACACCTTCTGAGTAGTTTTTCCTAGGGATTGCCATGGATTTCTGTCAGTTTGCTCCCTCTCCCTCCATTCCACCAGAAGGGTCCCTAAAAGTCCAAAGTCATGACTCTTTATGGCTTCATGGGCCACGCCTCAACAGAAACATGAGCTGTGGACAAATGGCTATTGGTCAGCAGGCACCATGGTGATGATACCCTTCCTTCTCATTTCCTCTGCAGTGGGTTACAAATCACCCCTTAATGCCAGCTGCTGATAGGTATGTTTATTTTTGCCTTCTTACTGAGTAACCATCAATTAGACATGAAAGGTCAGGAGACCAAGGTTTGTATAGTCGCGGTGGCTGCTGTTTTACTTCCCAATGCATCAGAACTCAGTCATGCAAAATAGAGCAGGCCAGCTCTCCTTCCCTTGAACATCTTCCCTCAGTTGCTGAGAGACTGGCAAGTTAGACAGAAATACTTCTGACCTCTGAAAAATCTAGTCAAATAAAAACAGGCATGTCAATCACTCTTCTGGTGATGCCCCTGGCTTGGTTAGAACCTGGAATGCAGGGAAATGAATAATGAAGCACACTCCTGCTTTGTGAAATTCATCACTCTAGACTATTTTCTAGTCATAACACCTTACAATATTAAACCATATGGAATGTGTCACTCAACAAAATCTTTGGGGAATATGATAGACAGATGGCTGTAACTCTGTTTGAAGTAGGGGGTTTAAGGGTTCTGACCCTTCCCACTTGGAACTGGTTTCTTACTCTTGCCCATGTACAGTCAACATGGCCACCCACCACTAAGATATCTGTCCCTCTAGGGCTCCCAAGGCAATGGACAGGTTGACGCCATGGCCCATATGATCCTCTCTTCTCAGGGCTTTACCCCTAGAGCACCTTTCTGTGTTTCTCTGTTCCTTTCCCCAAAGATCAAGGACTGACTCGTGAACTTGAAATCTAGCCCTTGTCTCCATGGTGGTCACACAGCCACCAAAAACCAAGAAAACGAAGATCCAGTGACAGAGCTCATGGCAACCATCAAATGGTTCTGAATCAGAAACTGACATAGTTTTATTAATGGAACCAACAATGAAGAAGATGCCTCTGTTCTGGTGCTGCACTCAAAAGACCAATTCCCATCTGCCCTGTTCACGTACTATCTTTCCCTAGTAGGTTGTGAGCTCCTAAAAAGCAGCACATCTGGCTTGATTTTCTACTTCTATCCATCCCCAGGGCTTAGCACAGTGCTTTGAGCATAAGTGCTTAATAAATGTCTATTCCAGGGGTGAGGAACCTGCAGCCTCAAGGCCACATGTAGCCCTTTAGCACTGCACATGAGGACCTAGAAGGCCACATGTGACCACGAGGCCACAGGTTCTCCACCTCTGACCCATTCATTCATTCATTCATTCATTCAAGAGGACTTCCCAAATTCCCCAGATGTTCATACTGGCCCTCACATAACTTTTTATTTATTTTCCTTCTCTCTCTTTATTTTCCTGTTTGTGAACATGTTTTATCCATCTGATAGAAATTAAGTTCCCAGAGGATAGGAGCCTGTTTTCTCTGTATCTGCAATGAGTGGTACACAGTAGGCATTTAATAAATGCTTATTTAATCAAACTGCTTTATGTATGATGAGCTAAGAATATGAAGACTGGCCATTTATGGCTGTTTCCTCCTTTGTCATCTAAGGAGGCAGGGTCAAAAAAATCTCTAAAGTCTAGCATTCTTGTATCCACTTGACCCTTCTTTGCCTTTAAGCAAGTTGCCAGCTAGCTGGAGATGTATGTGTACCAATGGAGAGAAGATCCAGTACCAAGAGACACAAAGAGGGAGGGTTTACTTGTCAATGAATCCACCTTTTCCCCAAACTCCCAAGGAAGGCATCCTTCCTTCACAATTACAGAACATGTGTTCACCCAGGGTTTGGCATGACTTGGACCAAGGAAGTGCCCTCAAATCACCTGGGTTCAACCAATACCAACAATAACCAAACAAGAAATAAAACTGGGGTGTGGACTGGGAGGGACCTTACATAAACACAAGCCGACTAGAATTGAATGGCAGGAAATGGAGCAGCCTGGTTCTAATATTGGGTTTCTCCAGGAACCTTGTTCAAACCTAATGAGTTCAGTTCTGCCCTGGGGCCTCCAGGGAACTCGTGTTTTAGGACTGACTGAGAGGCAGACCACAATATAGAAATCAACTAACAAACTAGGAATAATGGATAGAGGTCCCATTAGCTTTAAGCTTTAGCTGAGCACAGTGTCTGACACTGAGCACACAGTAGGTGCTTAGTAAGTGTTTACTGAGGACTACTTTTAATCAATGTTTATTGATTGACTTTAGGTTCAGGGAGGATGTAGCCTGATGTAGGGGCTGTTGAGCCCTTTTTTAGGGATGCTCATCTCCCTTTGGTACTCACCTGATTCAGCCAACTCTCACGTGTGGCTCCAAGAAGCTGTACCATGTGCAGTGGCCACAGCCTGGTAAAACCATCTGAGCAGACGGGCTAGTTCAGGTTGAGAGGAACCAAACCTATCAGTGAGTTAGGGGATGTCTACTCCAAGCATGTGAAGACTTTGCCCAGTGGAATGGGCAGACGAAAACAATTTGTTCCAACCACCACAGAGGATGAAAACATTGACTGAATAATATTGATTGAGGAAAAGCAAAGCTTCCTAACAAGGAAAATTGTTCCCACGGGGCATGGTCTGGTAACTTGCTCCTGCCTGGAGGTCTTTAAGCAAAGACTGGACTGCCATTTGTTGGAGAGGATTTAGAGGGGATTCTAACTCGGCTATGGGTTGCATTGGATGTCTCCTGGTTTCTCCCAACTTGGAGATTGTGGAATTCTTCACTACAGAAAATTGTGGCAGGTACTAGGAGGGTCCTGAAGGTTAGTTAAAAGAGTGTCTCTGTGAATGGGAGTGAGGAGGGATATATAAGGAAAGGGAAATGACTTTAAAACAAAATATATCAATTAGAATTTACTTTTAGAAATCCCTGTCCTCAAGAAGTTTACATTCTCTAAGATGAGATGGTGAACTGAGCAGAGAACTGTTGTCAGGAAAACAACAGGAAACTCCTAAGATTCAGGGGAGCTCTAGACAGAGAGAAAGATTATTTTGACAAGATACGAGAAACAATTGGAGGAAGAGATTGAAGCTGAGGTCACTTCCAGTTCTAGGTCTTAAGAGGGCCATGGTCTATACAAGCTACAACAAGAGATCAATCTAAAAGGCCAGAAGTAGAAACCAAGGCAGTGAGGAAAATCAAAAATGTTTCAGGCATGGAATGAACAGGAACCAAGAAGTTGATGTGATATACAGGGCGAAGAAAAGGGAATTGGGAATTAATTATGTGGGCCAGAGCTATCAATGGAGAACTGAAGGGGAAATCTAACTTTGAGACCACTGGCCAGTAATAAATAAGAAATCTCCTTGGTTTAGAACTGCTCTTGACTTTCTTTTTGTCCCTAGCACTTAGAACAGTCCTGGAAACACAACAGATGATTAATAAATTCCTGCTGTTGACTTGAAGATAGGGTCAACCCCTCTGGGCCCCCGAATCCTCATTATTATCATTCTGGTTGATTAAGATTAATCCCTTCCAGAGGAAACCCATCCAACACGGGTGATGGTGACCGTATCAGCTAGAGGCCAGCGACCTGTAAGAGGGCAACAGTATACGGCAGCTTTCAGATGGACAGACCTCCAGAAACTTCTCTTGGTCACTTCTCTTGGTCCAAGTCCAAGCTCAGCCTGCCAAGCAGAGCGCCCAGTAGCTCCTCACGGCCTGGTCAAGTAGCATCAGCACTTGTGCAAAGCATCAGGCAAATAACTTTGCACGTGGTGCAAAGGAAAGACAGTGGGCCCTGGAGTCTGAGGCTCTGGGTTCAAATGCAGAACATCTCTGCCAGGTACATCATTTTGCCCCTTGGAGCCTGTCACATCATTCGAGGAAATTACTTGCATCAGTAGATGCATGCCCATGAAATCACAAATGGACACATATCTTCTCCTCAACTATCTGGGCTCAGAGTTTATTGGATAAGTGATTTGTCCAGGATCACACAGTCAGCTGATGTCAAGAGATGATACTGGAACTTCATAACTGAGTCTTCAGAATCCTGAGGCCATTTCTCTACCCACTAGGCCATACTGTCTTTAACATGGAATGAGACTTGTTATAGTCTCAAAAACGCATCTCTACCACCTCAACCCACTGTGAATATCGGATATTGGTAGGACTGGCGATCCCTAGGGCTGGAGAGCCTGTCTTCTCACTGCCTCTACCCCACATATCTCCTCTCATACAAACCCACCATGACTTTCATGGCCTTCTACACCTAGAAACAGCTTCTCCCAAGTTCCCTTCAGAGGCAAAGATCAGGGATGTGAAGTCTCCTCTCCAACAACATTTAACAAAACTGCCAGAAATGGGTACTTGGGGCTCCATAAAGAAATGGAATCTGGAAAACAGCCCAGATTTCAGACTTTCTTCATCCTATATGCCTCCTCTTCCTCCCCTGCTCCCTTTCTCTCCCTGCTAGGGAGTTCTGTCTCTACTTAGTGAGAATTCAAAGTAAGGACAATTGACATGTCCAGAAGAGCTTAAATCACCTTGGATTTGGCAGAACCGAAGCAAGAACTCTCAGAGGCCTAGAGACAGGACTCCAAGGTGCCCTCAGCAACAATCACTCTGCTTCCTCTCATTTCAGTTCAGGAGATTTCTTGGGCATCTACCCTACACATGGCTCTGGTAGGGACTGGCAGCCCAGCCCAAAGAGATGCTTCCGCCAACTACAAGCTGGGTAACAATGAGCAGTAACTGTACCCTAGGATTGGGAAGACCAACCAACAATGTGCGTCAGTTAGGTGGGCTGTTTTTCAAACTTTTAAGGGTTGTGTAAATGGTGGCCCCTCCATGATGATGAAGAATAAGACATGGGCTCAGATATTAGGGAATTTACAAGGCAGCCTAGAACTAGCCCTCCAAAGTACCAAAAGTACATCATGGTGCCTGGATGTTCTCCTTGGGAAAGCAGGGCTTTAACATAAGAGCTTTCATCTTATTCTGCCCAGAACACCAGCCATTTAGAGGATGGTAAAGTGGACAAAGGGATGGGCCTGGAGTTAGGAAGATCTGAATTCAAATCTGGCCTCAAACATTTACTAGCTGTGTGATCCTGGGCAAGTCACTTAACCTGTTTGGCCCAGAACAAAACACAGAACTGCAGGTGGGGCCTGGTTTCCAGTCGCTTCCTTATTCTTCAACACTAAAGCCCTTCACTTGGTCTAGCTGTTCCCATATCAGACAGTTTGCCCATAGGGAGAATACAGTCTCCCTAGGTCTTTAATAGAGTCACCGCTGTCACTATATGACCCTCCCAGCAATTTCATGTAACTATGAGATTACAAAAGCATTTACCATCTATCTCTGACATGTAGCAAAAGATTTAAGTGATCACAGCCTTCAAGGACTATCTCTGTAGGTAGACACAGGGGAAGGCCTCGTGCCCATCTCATGGACCCTGGGACTTGTTCATCCTGCAACTCATAGCTGTTCAGGCCTCTACGGCCCCTCTGATTGGGGGCTGAGCTGGGGGGGCACTCAAAGCCAATCATCTCTTGCTTCCTCAGACTTTCCGAAAATGCCCTTTCCTTGGCTACCATCCCTACCTCTCTCTCCATTTCCCCCATTTCAGTTTCCTTTTGGATTTTCTCCCTTCATTTAATTGTGAGCTCCCTGAAAGCAGGAACTCTTTCTTTCATTTTCATATCCTAGTGCTTAGCACACAGCAGATGCATAATGTTTGCTGGCCAACAACTCACAGGAAGAAGATACCCTTCCCTACCACCACAGAAACAAACTCTCCACTCTGAGGTTCCCATAGGACAAGGGCCAGGATGACAACAGAGATCAACTCTGGGAGCAAAAGGGGCCCTGTTTCTATGGGAAAGAAGTCACATTCCAATAAAGCAACCGAGAGACAGAGACAGAAAGAGAGAAAGGGGGAGACACAGAGAAAGAGAGAGACAGAAACAGAAAGAGAGGGGATGGGAAGAGGGAGAGAGAGGGAGAGAGACACTGAGCTACTCGGAGGGGAACTTCATTAAGCCTGATTTGAGCTTTCCCATCAATCTAAAGGGGTTGGGAACTGGCTGGAAAATTTATGCCCCTGCAACGGTACTCCAGCTCTGCAGAGCTAGACACTGCCCGCTAACTGCCCAAAGATGCGAGAAGAGAAAAATGTGCTGTATTTTTGGAGTCCTCATATCTAAGGAATTTGTTGGGGGCTTTCAGAACTCACTGGGTGAAGCTGAGTGGGGATGGTTCAGAGGCTTGTTTTTTATGAGATTTCTTTCCTCTCACCTCTGCTGGCACAGAAGTGAGAGATAAATCATCCGCCTCAGGCTGGGTGATGCCCATGTGGGCACCAAACAAACCAGAATGCTGGAAAGCGTGGCATTTTGCAACCATGCCTGGAACAGAACAGCTGGGCCATGGCTGAGCTTAGGAAAGACTCGATCTCTCTCCTGATGTTCAGGTACATAACAATGGATTCTGGTGTTTGCTAAGCTCTTCAGATGGGGCATTACATACATTTAAACATACAGAACAACTAGGTTCGAGTCCCAGTTGTGTGACTCTGGCCAGGTACATGGTACATTGCCCCCCCGTGGCCTCAGTTTGCTTAACTATAAAATGGAGGTGGAGTTGGTGGGGGTGGAATGTGATGACCTCTAAGGTTTGTTCCAACTCTCCAACTGTGATCTTATGAGGATAGTGACTTTCCCCTTTAATTTGGAGGGAAGGAAGAAAAGGAAGGAAACTCAATGTCATCCAACAGGAAATATCAACCTATGTTCACTGAGTCTGGAAAAAGACCATACAGGATATTGTCAGGGTGATCAGCTAGTTGACAATTGCCCCCTTCCCCACACATGGAGAGGCAGAAGCAGTCTAGGTGGCTATTTCTGAGCCACCTTCCTCCATCCACGGGGGCCTTTAGTTAGCCTAACCCCATGTGGAACAGAAACGCTCTCGATGACATTCCCCAACAGGTGGCCATCCAGCAGTGGCCTTACTGTGAGTGGAGGGAAACTCACTACCTCCTGAGTTTAGCATCCCACTTTTGGAATAATAATGATAACTTTTTCTTAAATGATTAATTGATTCATTTTTAGTTTTCAACATTCATCTCCATAATATTTTGAGTTTTAAATTTTAATAATTTTTATTATAATAATCACAGGTCATATCTACATATAGTATTTTAAGGTTTACAAAGGTTTACATATATTATCTCACTAAATCTTCACAACAAATAGGGGAGGTAGATAGGTACTATCTCTATTTTACAGATGAGGAAACTGAGGAAGATAGAGGTTAAATGACTTGCCCAGGGTGACACAGCCAACAAGCATCTGAGTCCAGATTTTGAGTTCAGGTCTTACTGACAGCATCACCCAAGTTCTATCCACTCCACCACCTGCCTGCATATAGAGATAGATTTGGAAGACACCTCAGTGGCTATACAGTCCAACCCACAGGTGAACAAGATTCACTTGTACCATGTATTTGATAGGACTGCTAAGAAGTGAGTAGATAGAATGCTAGACCTGGAGTCAGAAAGACAGGAATTCATATTCTGTCTCAGGTACTTACTAGTTGTGTGACCTTGGGTGAGTTACCTTTTCTGTGAGCCTTAGTTTCCGATCTGTAAAATGAGGGGTTAGCTACTTCTGGCTCTACATTTATGGTACAATAGTCATCTAGCCTTTGCTTAAAAACTTCCCAGGATGGGGAAGCCTGTACCTATGTCCCAAAGCATCTATCTGTGGACAGTGCTGTGACTTTTCCTTACAGGAGACAGAAAGTCGACCCCTGTGCAATTTCTGTTCCTGTTCCACAGTTCCTCATCAGTGAGGTTCATAGGGCATGAGCTACACAAGGGTCCTCAGGGCTCACCTCCAACACTGTCATTCCACAGAGGAGGAAAGTGAGAGTCAGAATGGGGAAGGGACTTCAGCAAAAAGCTAAGCTGGGATTTGAACTCACATCTGACTTAATTCTTATAACTCTTCCATACTGCCTCCCAGTCCACATTGATCACAGGACATAGAATTAGATCCAGTAGAGATCATGTCCAGTTCCATCTTTTGCAGATAAGAAAGCTGCGTCCCAGAGAAGTTAAGTGAATTGTTGATAGTCAGACCAATAGTAGTTTGTGGATACAGTGTTGGGTCTAGAGTCAGGAAGGTTCCTCCTCCTGTGTTCAAATCTGGCCTCAGACACTTCTTCGCTGTGTCACCCTGGATAAGTCACTTAACCTTGATTGCCTCAGTTTTCTCACCTATAAAATGAGCTAAAGAAGGAAATGGCAAACCACTCCAGTATCTTTGCCAAGAAAATCCCATAGAGTCACACAGAGTCAAACATGACTAAAATGACTGGACAACAACTAACCAATAGTAAGTAGCAGAGCCTGAATTTAAACCCAGGTCCTCTGACTCTAGACTCAGTGTTTCATCCCATATACGCCACATCCAGTCTAAACAACCACTTCTCTCTCCTGAATGGCTAGACTCCTAATGGGTCCATCCCTTGACTCAGCTTTCAGTACGATCCTTCTTCAATGAGCCTCACCAGCTGGAGACCGACAATAGCAGCTAAAATTGGAACTGGCTAAGTGATTACTTTGCTGTGCTGTGGTTGTATCCCCTAAACAACCCTGCCAGGTTAATCCAATTGTATTCTCACTCTGCAATGAAAAAATGAGTGTAAGCTTTCCCTTCTCCCCAGCTAGGCTGTCAATTCCTTCAGTAGAAGGACCCAGTGACCCCTTAGCACTAAGAGGGACGGAAATGGATCTCAAGAAATATGTGTATGTGCACACCTTAGGCTAGCAATAAAAATCTGATCCTTCTGGTACGACCAGCAGGTCCTTTTGTCTGCCTTGCTGACTGCCTGAGAACAAAGCTCAGTCTCAGCTCTCATCCCAGCTGGCAGCTCTGATAACCAACCGGCAGCTCCATGTCGCAGCCGGGGCCTCCTTCTGGCAGCCCACCTTCTTCCCACTTGCAGGGTAAGCCATGAATGTGGCCATTGTGTCCCTGGGCCCTGCACTTCCGGGTTGGCAGAAAGGTCCCTGGTGCTTGCTTTGTGAAACTAGCTCAGCAACCGCCTACGGCTTCCAAATATTCAGGCCAAGAAGCAACAGGCTGTCGAGTTCCAAGAATTACCAGGAACAAGAGTGACCCATGACAGGCTAATATAACTCATAATTGGCCTAGCTTCCAAGGAAATCAGCTCTGTGTGGGCACTGGGAGAAACACTCAGCCTCTCCAGGGGCTGTGAAATGGTTGGATCATTCTGGGGAGCAATGTGGACTTGGGGCAACCAAAGGCACCAGGCTGTTCATTGAAGTGATGGACCCATTACTGGACATCTACCTCAAAGACAGAAAGGCTCAGCAGGAACCAAGATCCTCAGCTCAACTCTGAAAACTAGTGGAGAAAAGGACGTGCCCAGTGACAGGGGGATGAGGAATTCAGGAAAACAGGAAATTTGGATAAATTGAGGTAAAATGAAATATGTAACATCAAGATCATAAATAAGTGCATCATCCAGATAAGAAGCCAAACTCTGATCAGTAACTGAGTAGCTCTTCCTTCAAACAAAAAGAGAAAACTTATCTCCCCCGCCCCCTTCCTGAAAGGTTAGGGTTAGGCACGAGGAGAATGAAACACTGAAAGAAGGTGCCAAGCTGGTTAACGTTAATGAATTGTCCCTTTTCCTTCTTTTATGCTTTGTTACCGGGGATATACAATAGAGCTGGAAATGGTGGTGAGGTTAAAAATACACAAAAGATCTCTTTTTTGTTTAAAAAAAGGAAAAGAAAAACCAGCATAAGGGAGAACACTTAATGGAATATCCCACCTTCTTTCAGAGAAAGGTGGGGGCCTTCATGGGCTAAATGCTGAGGACATTGTCAGATCTCCTCATCTTGTCTATTTTTAAGTATTTTTTTTTTTTACTAGGGAGGGTTCAATGCCCAGAAGTGACTGAAGTAATAATCAAGAGATGGCATCTGATGGCTAAACAAACAAAATGGCCACTGGGCAGCCTTTGCTTGGAAAAGCCCAATCCCCTCCCCAGGAGGCCCCTTCCACTTAAGCTTTTCCTTAACTCAAGCCTAGGGTCAGCCTGTGACATCTGCACCCTCCTACCTCACACTGAGCAGCAGACTGTGACTCCATAAAGTCCCTTAAAACCTTTCCAATTCTCGCTTTCTTTGTCTATAAAATGTGAGTAAGTCCCTCTAGACCCTCATATGGCTATTACGATACTCAGGTGAGAGCATGCGCAAAGTACTAGCTTCACATCTGCCCTTAGAATGATGGTGGACATACAGCCCAGCCTCTGCACTATGAGATGCCCCCTCCCAACTCGAGAGTGGCTACGATCCAGTGAAACATGATTCTGGTGACTAGAGCCCTGAGAGACACAGAAGGGATGTGTGTGTGTGTGTGCATGCGTGTGTATGTGAGGCCTTCATCTCAAATGACACAAGTCACAAGACTGTTCATATTCTCTGAGTCACACATGCTAGTCCTAAGCACATATGCCATGGCGGTCAGAACAAAGGAAGGAATGAATGTCTGGCCAGCAGAGAACCAGAACCAAGAGAGGCCAGATCACTGGGGAAATGGCCAACGACACTGAGGAGCCAGGCTGGACAAATCAGGAGCTCTGAGAATCAGGAGGAAATGAGGAAGCACACAGGTGTGAGCAAGGAAAATCAGGAAAAGAGATACAAGTGCTGAAACAAAACAGCGAAAGAAGAAAGCAATTATGTTTTAACTTTCTTGGGACCCCTATCAATCAGTACAGAGCCTGGCACCCAGTAGGTGCTTCACAAGTGTTTGTTAAAGTGACTTATTGATAACAAAACTCAGTTCTGGAGAAAAGATACAGAAATGTACCTCGGTCCTTTGGTGAGAGAGGTGGGAGACTATGGACACAAAGTGTTTCATTCATGACAGACTCAATTGAGGTATGCTGTTTTTTTTTTTCAGTTAACAAAGGGTGGCTCATTGTGGAGGAAATGGTATTTAAAAAGTGGAGGTGGGGGAAATGTTGAAACGAGATGCCGATGGAGCTTGAGAGGACAAAGATTGGGTGCTAAGACTGACCTCAGCAGCAGTGGTGACAAAGCCCCAAAGACCTGCTAGACTTTCTGGCCCTTGGCTAAGGATGCTGCCAACAGCTGCCCTGTCCTGGGCATTCCTGAGCCAACAGCTGACTGGGATGGTGTTCATTTGAGCACAATCTATTGCCCTGGCCAATGAGATGAATAATGAGGTGGATGTTATAAAAGGCTCAGTCTATAAATGGGATCGAAGCAAGCCTGCAGCTCCTTTGAGGAGGATGGGACATCCTG